>NW_024719790.1:10000-14569 GCF_018991925.1 Homarus americanus | reverse complement strand
GTGTCCTCCTCCCCTCCGTGTTCCTCTCCCCCCTCGTGTGTCCCCCTCCCCTCCGTGTTTGCCCCTCCCCCTCGTGTGTCCTTGTACAACTCGTGTAACTGATAATCATAGATGTCTCGTGTAGACCTTAACCAAAATATAGTAGCAGTATTCAGGTCTGATGGGATCACATTATTAGTGGTTTCCCCGACGTGTATTTCTCATTACTGGATGTTTAATATTTTACATAACTCAATGAAATAAGCTCACAAACTAACATTCATAAATAACACTAAGTTTACATTAACACTGGACCTTAAGTAGATACATTTACTTAACACCAGTAAAGTAGATGACCTTAGAAAAAAAATCTGTAGCATTAACTTTGTCTTTTAATTTGTTCTTAGCTAAATGTCTCTAGTTACGATAAATTCTCGGTGTTATTTCTTGACGTTTTTTCTTACATCTTAAACCAACCCTTTAGGTACATGATTATTTTTTTTCATTAACGAGGAATATTTTCATCATAACACCGTATTAATAAGCGTCAGGCAATATGTACCAAGAGGATTCATTAATGCTTTACGCTTCTTTAACGCTTCACGCTCCCGGCACCCTGTTGTACCCTTTGAGTGTATTACCTTTACGTAAATGAATTCTTCGAGTTCTTCATTGCCGCCTCTAACACGTGACTCTAATAACACGTGTATGTCTCTTGAGTTATTAAATGTCTTGTTATTTATGTCTGTGATGAGTTGATGTCACTTTTCTTGGGTACTTTTACTCATCATGTCTACCTGTACTATTTTCCTAGGTATTATTATTTTTTTCCATTTCCCACATTACTTTTTTAATATATCTCGCTTTTTTTTCATTGTTCCCATTACGTTTATCATCTTCCGTCACTTTTCTGAGCTAACTGCAATTTTCTTCATTTCTCCAGTGTCTCTCTCTTCATCGGAGCTTCCTTATGTCACTTTTCATTATAACTCACTGACGTCACTTTATATCAGAACGCAATAGAAGCTACCCAGATTGACCCGTGTACAGAGGAAAGAGTATTGACCACACACACACACACACACACACACACACACACCTTTCGACTCTCACTGACCATCACCACGACCTCATCTGCAAATTTGGTAAGAAGCTTCTACACCATCCTCGACACCGGCTCCTACTACCACCTGAGATCCCTAGTCCGAGAATTGCTGTTCGACACCACAACCGCATCCAGCCCATACGTGCACGAACTGGTCGCTATAAGAACAGCCCAGTCCCAACCATTGTAAAAATTATCAATAACTTGTAATAAACCGTCACCGTCACAGCGTCACCGTCACAACCTCACCGTCACAGCATCACCGTCACAACATCACCGTCACAGCATCACCGTCACAGCATCACCATCACAACATCACCGTCACAGCATCACCGTCACAGCGTCACCGTCACAGCATCACCGTCACAGCGTCACCGGTACAACATCACCGTCACAGCATCACCGGTACATCAGTCTTCATTCATTGCTTTCGGTAAAGTATCCCCGGTAGAGCATCACTGGTACAACTGGTATAGTATGCGGTATAGAATGTGTCCTTCCTTCTTTCCTTCCTTCCTTCCTTTTTTATTGTTCTTTTTTATTTTCCTACTACTGGCCTCTCTCTCTCTCTCTCTCTCTCTCTCTCTCTCTCTCTCTCTCCTGTTTGCCCTTAATATCACGTTATTGCTCATTAAATTTTATCACAGTATCAGAGGATAATAATGATAATAACACACACTAAATTTTGTGTTTTGTTTTGTTTTTTAAGTTAAGATAGCCGCTGGTGGTAGGTAAAAAAAAAATGGCCGCTGGCGAACACGGGTTTAGAATATGTGTTAAGTGGAAATGTTTGTTATATAATTTCTTCCTTAACCCCGTATTTATTCTCCACCCCCCCCTACCCCCTCCTTCTCCCAACCCCCTACCCCACAACCCCCACCCCCCACCCCCTAACACACCTTCCAGGCTTCACTCACTGGTTATCAGTTTTTCTGTTTATTTTCGCGCTTGTTCTAGTTCCGGCTTTGCGTGGAGTCCCAAAACTAATGGATGGTGCTGCTTGTAGCCAGACAGAACAAAAGTCTAGGGACAATTTACGCTCGTTTTGGAATTAACAAACATTTAATAAAGAAAAAAAATAATGTTTAATGAACGTCGCCACCAACCGCCACTAACCGCCACTGCCACCAACCGCCACTAACCGTCACTGCCGCCAACTGCCACCGTCACTACTACTACTACTGAGGAACCCCGTGGCATGTGTTGGAAGCTGAGAGCCAGAGTGTGATGCCTTGACTCTTGGATTGCCACACACACACACACACACACACACACACTGCCTCCCACACTCCTCCACTACTACACACACTTACACAACGCCTGCCACTATATTCCTACTGTTACGCTGCCTCCCACACTTGATTATCCCCTCCCCCCCCCACACTTTTCACGCTGACACACTTCCTCCCACGCTGACACACTTCCTCCCACGCTGACACACTTCCTCCCACGCTGACACACTTCCTCCCACGCACCACCTCCCTCCTACACAATGGGTGATGATAGTGGTGTTTGGTAGAGTGCCGCGGGTGTAGTGGTACTTGCTAAAGGCACTGTGTTTGTACGTTTGTTGTATCGACCGTGCAGGCGGGGTACCGCAGTGAAGGCGCTGGCCACCCCCTCTCCTCCCCCGCAACTTCCTTCTCCCCCCCCCTCGCCTCAACCCCCGTCGGCTCCACCCCTCCCCCTCGGCTCCTCCCCTCCAGACACTTGGCTCGACTCCTCCTTTATCTCTGGAGCCAGGATACTATGACTCCCCTCCATCTCCCTCACCATTGTAGTGTTGGTGTGTGACATCCGGTGCTCTAAATGGTGGTGGTGCTTGTGTTGTTGTTGTTGTTGTTGCTTTTATCATTGCCTCTATCTCTACAGTGGCCCATTGCTCCTGGTGCTGTCTATACCTGTACTGTTATATATATATTTTTTTATATCTACCGTAGTCATCGTTCCCTATGCTACCTTTTGTTACTGTTGATGCTACTGTACCTATATCTGAGAGGGACGCTACTTTCCATGTTATCTAATGCTGTTATAGATGCTACTTATGTTACTGCTGTTACTGGCGCTACTTCTTTTATCAATGCTCTCTTTAACACTACTTCAGATACTGTCAGTGTTGATGATGGTATATTTCATGTAAACGACCGCTGCTTCCTGTCTAGTTCCCATACTTCAACTGTCTTACGTCGGTCTTATGCGTCTTGGGATTAGAACTACTGTATGTAATGCCTGACGGTGTTGTTGGCATGACACTGCTTCACGGTCCAAACAAGCTCTGGGACTTATGCCTGAATGCTGTAGAGATGAGAGACTGTCCTTACCTTATAGGGCACTCTAGCCTGACATGTGGCTGTCTGGCCCCCTTGACTATTAACCCTGTAGGGGACAGAGACCCTTCCTAAGGTGAATAAATTCATCTGAAGTTAGAGTGAATAAACTACCCAATTACCCCATTGCCATCTGAAGGGTTGAATTGGTGCTGGTTGAATGGCCCAATTTAGGGGACTCTGGGGGGGTGATGGTAAGCTTGGGCTCTTGGATGGTGTTTTTTAAGCTTATCAAGTAAGCTGGCCGCCTCCTGAAAGATGTAAAGTTGTTTTATAATCTTTTAAGTATAATGTGTTTTTTTCATTATTATTTTTAAATGGAAAATAATTTGTTGGGTGAACGGCGTCATGTGAGTACGTGCTTTATGATGCCAGATGAATTATATAGTACAATTAATAACTATCACTATTATCACCACTTTGTGTCACCATGATCATCTTCACCACTATCACCACCAACTATCACCACCACCATTATCACCACCACCACCACCACTATCACCACCATTATCACCATCACCACTATCACCACCACCATTATCACCACCACCATTATCACCACCACCACCACTATCACCACCACCACCACTATCACCACCACCATTATCACCACCACCACCACTATCACCATCACCACTATCACCATCACCACCATCACCATCACCACTATCACCATCAACAGCTTCCCTCATCACCAGGCCAGAGACAGGAGTGGTGATAAGCCCTTTACAACCCTCTTATACTTCTAAATCCCTCTGCATATAACTTTTTTTTTTACGACTCCTACTAGACGGCGGAGGACTTAATGTTATATAAATGAACCAGATAACTACCACGCAGGAAGGACCAGCTGTTGAGTCACCCCATCAAAATATTGCCAGAATCAATTTAGGTTTTATAATCGAAGTATCATATTCTAGTGGCGATATAAACAGTTGAGAGATGTGTCGCAGGTTTGGCTACACTGGTCCTATATGGTAATACTGTATACTAAAAGAATAGCGATGTTAATTTATGATAAGGAGTATTAGTAATTATCAGTGATTTATATCAGTAACTGGACTAGAGATGTGAGGGATTAGTGGTTATAATGTGGTAATACAATAGAGATAATGTAGTGAATGTGTATGTGATGAAGTGTGGTGGTGGTGGTGGTGG
>NW_024719790.1:0-5000 GCF_018991925.1 Homarus americanus | reverse complement strand
GCATTCTGGAAAGACGCCGCTCAAGGTGCATATAAATACCGGGTAATGTTGCAAGACAGGAAGCAACACAGAGGAAATTGTTATTAAATATGAATGAATGAATGAATGAATGAATGGTTATGAAAGAATAGTGAAAGATGGAAGACATTTGATGAAAACTTGAAGGTGATTTGCACCGAAGGAAGGAGAGATGCTGTGGGTATTATCGCCAACTCAACGAATACATTTTCACGGGATGTAAATTGGCTGAGATGAAAACTGAAGGAATTGTTAAAATGCTGAGATGTGGTCGGGTCGGGTTGGGTTGGCTTGGGTTAGGTTGGGTTAGGTTAAGTTAGAAGTAAGCTTACCACTACCGCAGCTAAATGTATAAGACGTTTTTCTTAAGCTGCCTCCCCCCCCCCAAAAAAAATGGTCACCTAATTTCAGTAAAGCTTGACGCATTCACAGAGACACAACTTCAGACAGTGATTCAATTATATACTTAATTACTTTTTAAGTGAAGGTGACAGGCCATGCAGCTTCCTCACCTCCCCTCTCTCCCCGTCAACCCCTCACCTCCTTCCCCTCCCCCTCCTTCCCCTTCCCCTCCCTCACCTCCTTCCCCCCCTTGATCCCCCACCTTACTTAATTGCCACCCGTTTGTTCCACGTGTCCTCCTCCTCGTTCCCAACATCGATTGTTCCACTAACCCCCCCCCAAGCCCCCCACCCCCCCAGGCCCCCCTCCCCCCCTCCCCCCGATCATCATCATGTTCTAGCGTCCAAAAATCATTCTGAAATTTTGTCTCCTTCGTGTGTGTGTGTGTGTGTGTGTGTGTGTGTGTGTGTGTGTGTGTGTGTGTGTGTGTGTGTGTGTGTGACTCCCTTTTTCCTGCCTTCCTTTCCAGCTTTCTTCCTTTCTTCCTCCTCCTCCTCTCCCTTGTCATATACCTTACCACTCCTTCCATCACCCTTGTCACCCCTTTATCCATGTCTCATTGTCATAATTCTTCCTCCTTCCTTATTCTCCCTTCTTCCCTCTCTAATATTCCCCCATTTCTTTTCTCATAGTTCTTCCCTCCTTTACAATTACTCTTTTCCTTCCGTACCTCCGAATTTAATACCTTTTTTTTTGTCTTGACTTGACCTGACCTGACCTCCTAGTTTACTGCCGTCCGTAACATGCTTTCCTTATTTTATGGCACTCCTATGGTCATGGTGCCCCTCTGTTCATGGCACCCCGCACCCCCTCTGTTCATGGCACCCCCTCTGTTCATGGCCGCCTCCTTCCTCAGTGCCTCCTACACGCCCCCTCCTCTCCCCCCCTCCCCTCCACCCCACCCCCTCCCCACCCCTTACCCATAATCCCAAATCTCTAACAAAAATATGAGTATATGATATATTGTAGTATAATTATCTCTCCTGATAAAGTGGGACCTCAAGTCGTCATTTAGTTACTTTTAGTCGCTGTAGAACTGAAGGATAAGTGTGTGACCTTTTCCCCCATCCCTCTTCCCCACTTCCCCTTCCCCACTTCCCCTTCCCCCACTTCCCTTCCCCCACTTCCCCTTTACTCCACCCCTCCCCCTGCCCCTCCCCCCTTCCCCCCTGCTTCACCTCTTCTCCCTCCCCCTGATACAGACACCAGACACTTATTAAATAGATTATATTTGTTGATCACGTTTAGCTGGTCTTGAGTTTACCTCCCCACCTGGTCTTGAGTTTACCTCCCCACCTGGTCTTGAGTTTACCTCCTCACCTGGTCTTGAGTTTACCTCCCCACCTGGTCTTGAGTTTACCTCCTCACCTGGTCTTGAGTTTACCTCCCCACCTGGTCTTGAGTTTACCGCCCCACCTGGTCTTGAGTTTACCTCCCCACCTGGTCTTGACTTTACCTCCCCACCTGGTCTTGAGTTTACCTCCTCACCTGGTCTTGAGTTTACCTCCCACCTGGTCTTGAGTTTACCTCCCACCTGGTCTTGAGTTTACCTCCCACCTGGTCTTGAGTTTTCACTCTCACCTGGTCTTGAGTTTACCTCCCACCTGGTCTTGGAGTTTGCCTCCCACCTGGTCTTGAGTTTCACTCCTCCTCACCTGGTCTTGAGTTTACCTCCCACCTGGTCTTGAGTTTACCTCCTCACCTGGTCTTGAGCTTCATTCTCCTCACCTGGTCTTGAGTTTACCTCCCCACCTGGTCTGAGTTTAATTTCCCACCTGGTCTTGAGTTTACCTCCCACCTGGTCTTGAGTTTACCTCTCAATTGTCTTGAGTTTCAACCTCCCACCTGGTCTTGAGTTTCATCTCCCACCTGGTCTTTGAGTTTACCTCCTCACCTGGTCTTGAGCCTCCCACCTGGTCTTGAGCTTCACTTCCTCACCTGGTCTTGAGTTTACCTCTCACCTGTCTTGAGCTTTCACTCTCCCACCTGGTCTTGAGTTTACCTCCTCACCTGGTCTTGGAGTTTACCTCCTCACCTGGTCTTGAGGTTTACTCTCCCACTATCTTGAGTTTACCTCCCCACCTGGTCTTGAGTTTACCTCCCCACCAGTGAAGTGTCTGGCTTGGTGGCGGCTGCTTGAGGGAGATAACACTTCTTTTGGTTTTAAGACTTTCAGTTTATGAGATATCTGGGTGGGTGGGTTGGTGGGTTAGTGGGTCGGTGGGTTGGTGGGTTAGTGGGTTAGTGGGTGTTGAAGTGGTCTGGTATTGTTATTAATCGTCACTTCAACCTATACACTACCTATTAATACGAGATAAAATGCCCTCTGCAAAATCCCCTCTACAAAATGCCCTCTACATAATGCCTTCTACGAAATGCCCTCTACATAATGCCCACTACATAATGCCCTCTACATAATGTCTTCTACAAAATCCCCTCTACAAAATGTCTTCTACATAATGCCCTCTACAAAATGTCTTCTACATAATGCCCTCTGCAAAATGCCCTCTACCATACGTCCTCTACATGACGCTTAAGCTCTGGGAATTAGGTCATATAAATATCCGTGTTCTGGATAATAAGCTTCTTTAAACCAACGCTTTACTGTCTCTTGAGGGAAGGGGGGGGGCACGGGGGGGGGGGCTGGATGTGATAATGAGGTAGAGAAGTGTCTCTCTCTTGTCTCTACAGGCGTCGTAATACACTCGTTATCCTGTAGAGAGAACTGGGAGAAGCTGTCGTGTTTATTGTTAGCGTGTTAGATTAGGTTAGATTAGGTTAGGTCAGGTTAGGTTAGGTTAGGTTAGGTTAGGATAATGAGTGTTTTAACCCTTAACCAAACAGTAAATACCCAACCTTGTCTAGATAAACATTTGGTTACGTCTAATTTAACATATTTTCAAGTTATTTCAGTTTAATCTTGAAGAAACTCGTATATAAACATGACAGTATATTTACATTATTCCTTAAATTAATATATACTCAGGTGTCGTGATGTAGTGTGAGTTAAGACAGTTGGGCCAGAGATAGTAATTCCCATGGGCAATATATGCCAGGGTAGGCCAGGCCTGGTCGGGGCAGATTCACATTTCCCCAGAAGCCATTATCGCGAGTGACCTTATCTCGTGGCTGGGGCCTGGCGCACAGTATAAGATTCACTCACAATTTCCTCGACGCCTCCAGTACGAGAATATATCCGTGATTCAGCGTTTAGTTGGTTGTGTTTAGTTGTGGTGTGGTGTTAGCTGTGGTGTGTGTTTAGCTGTGGTGTGTGGTGTGTGAGGTGTGGTGGTGTGCTTAGCTGTGGTGGTGTTGTGTTAGCTGTGGTGTTGTGATGTGTTAGCTGTGGTGGTGTGTTTAGCTGTGGTTTTGTGTTAGTGGTGGTGTTGTGTTTAGCTGTAGTGTTGTTTTCGTTGAGGTGTTGTGTTAGCTGTGGTGTTGTGTTAGTTGAGGTGTTGTGTTTTGCTGAGGTGTTGTGTTAGCTGAGGTGTTGTGTTAGCTGAGGTGTTGTGTTAGCTGTGGTGTTGTGTTACTAGATAATGTGAGTGACTGTGTGGTAGAGGCGTACAGAGTGTGTGTGAGGGGGGTGTGTGAGTGACATGGTGTGGCCGGGGCGTCACTACCTCCCCCAACATTGATCTGACACACTAGTGCCCCCGACACACGCCTTGATGGTTCCTCAGGGGCGAGTTAACGACCACACCCGCTCTCTCTCTCTCTCTCTCTCTCTCTCTCTCTCTCTCTCATATCCCCACCTTCTTCCCTCCTCCTCACCCTCTCTTTCTCTACACTTAGGTTGTTATGAAGATAGCGGAGGAGGGGAGGTGGAGACGGCCTGAGGGACAACACCAGTGAGGAAGGCAAAGAGAGTGTGTCTGTGTGTGTGTGTGTGTGTGTGTTAGGCCAGGTTAACACACTCTTAATGCAGGCACAGCGACCTACCTCACCTTACCTTGGGGGCACTCTAAAGGCTCCTACGTTATATATATATTTTTTTTTCCTTTTAAATGGAGATGTTGAGGACGCCCCCTTTACTCCCCCTACATCCCCCCTTACCTCCCCTACATCCCCCCTTACCCCCCTACATCCCCCCTTACCCCCTACACCCCCTAGACGAGTTCACTTAAGCTATGGTACCAAGATGGCGACAAGAATGGTGCCTTAGGTTGTGCCGCGAAAGACACTGTAACAAAGATTATTTATTTATTTATTTATTTATTTATTTATTTATTTATTTATTTATTTGTTTTATTTATTTGTTTCTTGCTGTTTAATTTTGTTAGTCCCTGTGTTAGTGAAAAGTTTAATTTACTAATCTTTTGTCTTTATTATCGATCCACCACTACCACACTATTGGCTGATACACGATAAAGGGCCCGAAATTGCAGATCAATGTGGCTCCAATACTAATAGGCCCCACCTTATACCCAGGTTATTAAGTAGACGGTCTCTCTATATCCAATAAGACTGTGGACCACCATTTGATCAGTGAGAGAGTTTCAGTGGGGAGTTATGTATGATTAATCTGCGGTAGAAAATACGGTTTGATAAGTTGATGTTGATAAATCGTTGATGATAAA
>NW_024719789.1:0-76498 GCF_018991925.1 Homarus americanus | reverse complement strand
AAGTTACGTATTGCTTCAGGAGGTGTACCTGGGAGTGTCAGAGGTAGAACCAGGAGTGTCAGGAGGTACCTGGGAGTGTCAAGGTGTACCTGGGAGTGTCAGAGGTGTACCTGGGAATGTCAGGGGATGGCACCTGGAAGTGTCAGGGGTGTACCTGGTATGCAGGTGTAACTGGGAGGTCGGGAGGTGTAACTTGGGGGTCGGAGCTGTAACTGGGAGTGTCTGAGGTGTACCTGGGAGTGTCAGAAGTGTACCTGGGAGTGTCTGAGGTGTACCCAGAGTGCTGGGAGGTGTGGGAGGTCAGAGAGTACCTGGGAGTGTGAGAGGTGTTCTTGGGAGGCCTGAGGTGTACCTGGGAGGCTTCTTGGAGGCACGGGAGGTTGGAGGAGACCAGGGAGTGTGAGGCTTCTGGGAGTGTCAGAGGTGCACTTGGGAGGCTGGGGAGGTGTACTTGGGGTTACAGAACCAAGGAGGTTGAGGAGTACCTGGGAGTTTCAGAGGTACCTGGGAGTGTCTGAGGTGACCTGGAAGTTTCAGGTACCTGGGATGTTGAAGTGGTGTACCTGAGAGTCTCATTGCTGTACCTGGGAGTGTCTGAGGGCACCTGGAAGTGTCAGGGCTGGAAGTGTCAGAGGTGTACCTGGGAGTGTCTGAGGTGTACCTGGGATTGTCAGAGGTGTACCTGGAAGTCTGGAGGTGTACATGGTATGACAGAGGTGTACTGGAGGCCAGAGGTGTACCTGGGAGTGTCAGGAGGTGCCTGGCAGTGTTGGAGGTGTACCTGGGAGGCCTGAGGTGTACCTGGAGCAATGCGGAGGTGTGCCTGGGAGAGCTGAGGTGTACCTGGGAAGTTCGAGGTACCTGGAGTGTCAGAGAAGAACCAGAGAGTAAGAGATGTACCTGAGAGTCAGAGGTGTTCCTGGGAGGCCAGAGGTGTACTGGGAGTACAGATGTGAACCAAGGAGTGTCAGAAGAGTACCTGGGAGTGTCAGAGGTGCCTGGGAGTCTGGAGGTGTAACTGGGAGTGTCAGAGGCGTACCTGGGAGGCCAGGCGTGTACCTGGGAGGCCAGTGGTACCGGGCGTGTCAGGAGGTACCTGGGAGTGTCAGTGGTGACCTGGGAGTGTCATTGATGTACCTGGGAGTGTCTGAGGTGTACCTGGAAGTGTCAGGGACAGTGTGAGGTGTACCTGGGAGTGTCAGAGGTGTACCTGGGAGTGTCAGGGGTGTACCAGGAAGTGTGGGTGGAGTACCTGGGAGTGTCAGAGGTGTACCTGGGAGGTCGGAGGTGCACATGGGAATATCAGGTACATGGGAATATCGGAGGTGTACCAGGGAGTGTCAGAGGTGTACCTGGGAGGTAGACGGTATCAGGGAGTGACAGAGGAGTACCTAGGAATGTCAGAGGTGTACCTGGGAGGTGTGAGAAGCTACTGGGAGTGTCAGGAGGTGTACCTGGGAGTTTCAGAGGTGTACCTGGGAGTGTCAGGAGGTGTACCTGGGAGTGTCAAAGGTGTAATGTGAGTGTCAGAGGTGTATGGCATAGTGTCGGGAGGTGTACCTGGGAGTGTAAGAAGGGTACCTGGGAGTGTCGGAGATGTACCTGGGAGTGTCGGAGGTGTACCTGGAGTGTTAGTGGTGTACCTGGGAGTGTCTGAGGTGTACCTGGGAGTGTCAGAGGTGTGCCTGGGAGGCTGAGGTGCACTTGGGAGTGTCAGGTGCACCTGGAGTGTGGAGGTACCTAGGAGCCAGAGGTGTACCTGGGAGTGTCAGAGATGTACCTAGGAGCACGAAGCTATCTGGGAGCAAGCTGAGTTGTACCTGGGACAGTCGGAGGAGACTCTGGAGTCTCAAAGGTGTACCTGGGAGTATCGGAGGTACCTGGG
This sequence comes from Homarus americanus, assembly GCF_018991925.1. Lineage (NCBI taxonomy): Eukaryota > Metazoa > Arthropoda > Malacostraca > Decapoda > Nephropidae > Homarus > Homarus americanus. The sequence goes on along the minus strand of NW_024719789.1, from coordinate 74,613 downwards.
AATATCGGAGGTGTACCTGGGAATATCGGAGGTGTACCAGGGAGGTCAGTGGTGTACCTGGGAGTGTCAGAGGTGAACCAGGAGGTCAGAGGAGTACCTGGAGGGGTGTTCATGGGGAGGTCGGAGGTGTACCTGGAGAGTGTCAGGGTTACACCTGGGAGATGTAGGGGTGTACCTGGGAGTGTCGGGAGGTGTAACTGGGAGGTCGGAGGTGTAACTGGGAGTGAGCTGTAACTGGGAGTGTTCTGAGGTATACCTGGGAGTGTCAGAAGTTACCTGGGAGTGTCTGAGGTACCTGGTGTCAGAGGTGTAACTGGGAGTGTCAGGAGTGAACTGGGAGTGTCTGAGGTGTACCTGGGAGGTCAGGGAGGTGTACCTGGGAGTATCAGAGGCGTACCTGGGAGTGTCAGAGGAGTACCTGGGAGTGTCAGGGTGTAACTGGGAGTGTCAGAGGTACACCTGAAGGTCAGAGGTGTACCTGGGAGTGTCAGAGTGTACCTGGGAGTGTCAGGGTGTAACTGGGAGTGTTGAGGTACCTGGGAGTGTCAGAGGTGTACCTGGGAGGTCAGGCGTGTAACTGGGAGTGTCAAAGGTGTACCTGGAAGTGTCAGATGTATACCTGGGAGGTCAGGTACCAGGAGTGTCAGAGGTGTACTGGGGAGTATCATGGATGTAACTGGAGTGTCGGAGGTAACTGGGAGGCCGGGAGGTACTGGGAGTGTCTTAGGTGTACCTGGGAGGTCAGAGGTACCTGGGAGGTCAGGAGAACCTGGAAGGACAGAGGTGTGCCAGGGAGTAGTCAGAGGTGCCTGGGAGTGTCAGAGGTGATCTAGGAGACAGAGGTGTACCTGGGAGGTCAGAGGTGCACCTGGGAGCGCAGAGGTGTACTTTGAGTGTCAGGGGATACCTGGGAGGCCAGGGTGTACCTGGGAGTGTCGGAGGTAACTGGGAGGTCGGACGTGTAACTGGGAGTGTCGGAGCTATAGCTGGGAGTGTCTGAGGTGTACCTGGGAGTTTCAGAAGGTACCTGGGAGGTCTGAGGTGTACCTGGGAGTGTCAGAGGTACCTGGGAGGTCAGAGAGTACTGGGAGTGTCAGAGGTGTCCCTGGGAGTGTCTGAGGTGTACCTGGGAGTGTCTGAGGACCTGGGAGTGTCAGAGGAGAACCAGGGAGTGTAAGAGGTGTACCTGGGAGTGTCAGAGGTACCTGGGAGTCAGAGGTGTACCTGGGAGTGTCGAAGGTGTACCTGGGAGTGTCAGAGGTGTACCTGAGAGTATCAGAGGTGTACCTGGGAGTATCAGAGGTGTACCTGGGAATGTCAGAGGTGTACCTGGGAGTGTCAGGGGTGCACCTAGGAGTGTCAGGGGTGTAACTGGGAGTGTCAGGGGTGTTACTGGGAGTGTCGGAGGTGTAACTGGGAGTGTCGGAGGTGTAACTAGGAGTGTCTGAGGTGTACCTGGGAGTGTCAGAGGTGTACCTGGGAGCATCAGAGGTACCTGGGAGTGTCAGAGAGCACATGAGTGTCAGGGGTGTAACTGGAGCAAGGAGGTGTACATTGAAGTGTCAGAGGTGTACCTGGGAGGTCAGAGGTGTACCTGGGAGGTTGGGGTTTAATCAGAGTGCCTGAGGTGTACCTGGAGGTCAGAGGTGTACCTGGAGTATCAGAGGTGTACCTGGGAGTGTCAGAGGTGTACCTGGGAGCATTAGGGTGTAACTGGGAGTCAAAGGTGTACCTGCAAGTGTCAGAGGTGTACCTGGGAGTGTCAGGGGTGTACATAGGGAGTAGCCATGTGTAACTGGAGAGTCAGTGGATGTAACTGAGAGTGCCGGAGGTGTAACTGGGAGTGTCGGAGGTGTAACTGGGAGGTCCTAGGGTGTACCTGGGAGTGTGTGAGAGGTGAACCTGGGAGTGTCAGAGGTACCAGGAGTGTCAGAGGTGTACCTGGGAGGTCAGAGGTGAACCAGGGAGGTCAGAGGTGTACCTGGGAGGCTGGGGTGGGTGTACCTGGGAGGTCAGAGGTGCCTGGGAGGTCAGGGGTATACCTGGGAGGCCAGGGGTGTACCTGGGAGGCGAGGTGTAACTGGGAGTGTCGGTGGTGTAACTGGTAGTGTCGAGCTGTAACTGGGAGTGTCTGAGGTGTACCTGGGAGTGTCAGAGGTGTCCCTGGGAGTGTCTGAGGTGTACCTGGGAGTGTCTGAGGTGTACCTGGGAGGTCGAAGGAGAACCAGGGAGTGTAAGAGGTGTACCTGGGAGGTCAGAGGTGTACCTGGGAGTGCAGAGGTGTACGGGAGAATCAAGGTGAACCAAGGAGTGTCAGGAGAGTACCTGGGAGGTCAGAGGTGTACCTGGGAGTGTCTGAGGTACCTGAAAGTGTCAGGTGTACCTGGGAGTGTCAGTGTGTACCTGGGAGTGTCAGAGGTGTACCTGGGAGTGTCAGTGTGTACCTGGGAGTGCTGGCTGATGTACCTGGGAGTGTCTGAGGTGTACCTGGAAGTGTCAGGCTGGAAGTGTCAGAGGTGTACCTGGGAGTGTCGGAGGTACTGGAAGTGTCTGAGGCACATGGCATGTCAGAGGTGTGGGGAGAGTCAGAGGTGAACCAGGGAGGTCAGAAGAGTACCTGGGAGTGTCAGAGGTGTACCTGGGAGGCCAGAGGTGTTTGGGAGGTGTCGACGTACCTGGGTGTGTCAGAGGTGTACCTGGGAGCTAGGCCTGGTAGTGTCGGGAGGCACTGGGAGTGCCGGAGGTGTACCTGGGAGTGTCAGAAGTTACCTGGGAGTGTCTGAGGTGACCTGGTGTCAGAGGTGTACTGAGAGTGTCAGAGGAGTACCTGGGAGCGTTAGACGTGTATCAGAGGACAGAGGAGCACCTAGGAATGTCAGAGGTACCTGGGAGGTGAGAAGTTTACCTGGGAGTCTCAGAGGTGTACCTGGGAGTGTCAGGCACCAGGAGGTCAGTGTGGATTACCTGGGAGGCCAAAAGATGGACCTGGGAGTGTCAAAGATGTACCTGGGAGGTCGAGGTGTACCTGGGAGTGTAAGAAGTGTACTGGGAGCGCGGAGGTGTACCTGGGAGTGTCGGAGGTGTACCTGGAGCAAGCTGAAGGTACCTGGGAGGTCTGAGGAGGTCGATGTGTGCCTGAAGTGTCAGAGGTGCACTTGGGAGTGTCAGAGGTGCACCTTGAGTAGCCTGAGGTTACCTAGGAGTGTCAGAGGCCTAGGAGCCGGGAAGTTACCTGGGAGTGCGGAGTTGTACCTGGGACAGTCGGAGGCGACCTGGGAGTCTCAAAGGTGTAACTGGGAGCACGGGAGGTGTACCTGGGAATGGAGGTGTACCTGGGAATATCGGAGGTGTACCAGGAGGCTGTGAGGGTGTACCTGGGAGTGTAGAGGTGAACTGGGGAGGTCAGGAGGAGTACCTGGGAGGAAGAGGTGAACTAGGGAGGTCAGGGGTGGTGTACCTGGGAGGTAAGAGGGGTGAACCAGGGAGGCCAGTGAGTATCTGTGAGGGGTGGGAGTGTCAGAGGTGCCTGGGAGGTCAGGGTTATACCTGGGAGTGTCAGGGTGTACCTGGGAGTGTCGGAGGTGTAATCAAGTGTCGGAGGTAACTGTGAGGAGCTGTAACTGGGAGTGTCTGAGGTGTACCTGGAGGTCAGAAGTTTACCTGGGAGTGTCTGGAGGTACCTGGGTGTGTCAGGAGGTGTACCTGGGAGTGCTGAGAGTACCTGGGAGGTCAGAGGTACCTGGGAGTGTCTAAGGTGTACCTAGGGAGTGTCTGAGGGTACCTGGGAGTGTCAGGAGGAGAACCAGGGAGGAAAGAGGCACCTGGGAGTGTTGCAGGTGTACCTGGGAGGCCAGAGGTGTACCTGGGAGTGTCAAGGTGAACCAAGGAGGGAGGAGTCCTGGGAGTGTCAGAGGTGTACCTGGGAGGGCCGGAGGTACCTGGGAGTGATAAGGGTGTTCCTGGGAGTGTCAGCTGTGTACCTGGGAGTGTCAGAGGTGTACCTGGGAGTGTCAGTGTGTACCTGGGAGGTCATTGATGTACCTGGGAGTGTCTGACGGAAGTGTCAGGGCTGGAAGGTCAGAGGCCTGGAAGTGTGAGGTACCTGGGATTGTCAGAGGTGTACCTGGAAGTGTCTGAGGTGTACATGGCATGTCAGAGGTGTACCTGGGAGGTCAGGAGGTGTACCTGGGAGTGTCAGATGTGCACTGGGGAGGCCGGAGGTGTACCTGAGGAGTGTCAGGGGGTGTACCTGGAATGTCACGGGGTGTACCTGAGAGTGTCAGAGGTGAGCCTGGGAGTGTCAGAGGTGTACCTGGGAGAGTTTGAGGTGTACCTGGGGAGGTCAGCGGTGTACCTGGGAGTGTCTGAGGGAGTGTCAGATGTGCCTGGAAGTGTCAGGAGGTGCACTTGAGTGTCAGAGGTGCACCTTGAGGCAGTCTGAGGTTTACACCTAGGAGTGCTGGGGAGGTACCTAGGAGTATTTGTGTTTACCTGGGAGCGAGTTGTACCTGGGACAGTCGAGGCGTGACCTGAGAGTCTCTGGAAGGTGTAACTGGGAGGCTGGAGGTGTACCTGGGAATATCGGAGGTGTACCTGGGAATACGAGTACCAGGAGTGTACCTGGGAGTGTAAGAGGTGAAACCAGGAGGCCAGAGGAGCACCTGGGAGGTAAGAGGTGAACCAGGAGTGTTGTGGTGTACCTGGGAGTAAGAGGAACCAGGGAGGTTGGGTGAGCATTCGTGAGGTACCTGGGAGTGTCAGAGGTGTACCTGGGAGTGTCAGGTTATACCTGGAGGTCAGGGGTGTGCCCAGATGTCGGGAGGTAACGGGAGCAATGGAGGTGCAACTGTGAGTGTTGGAGCTAACTGGGAGTGTCTGGAGGTGCACCTGGGAGGCCAGAAGTTTACCTGGGAGTGTCTGAGGTGTACCTGGGTGTGTCAGAGGTGTACCTGGGAGTGTCAGAGGAGTACCTGGGAGCACAGAGGTGTACCTGGGAGTGTTCAAGGTACCCAGGAGTGTTTGGAGGTACCTGGAGCAAGCCAGAGGACAACCAGGGAGTGAAAGAGGTGCACCCAGAGGCCGGGAGGTGTACCTGGGAGTCAGAGGTGTACTCTGGGAGGTTGGAGGTGAACCAAGGAGTGTCAGGGGAGAGTTCCTGGGAGGTCAGAGGTGTAACGGGGAGGCCTGAGGTGCACCAAGTGATAAGGGGTGTTCCTGGGAGGCTGGGCGCGGTGTACCTGGGAGTGTCAGAGGTGCACCTGGGAGGCCAGTGGTGTGCACCTGGGAGGTCACTGATGCACCTGGGAGTGTCTGACGGCACCCAAGTGTCAGGGCTGGAAGTGTCAGAGGTGTACCTGGAAGGTGTGAGGTGTACCTGGGATTAAGGAGGTACCTGGAAGTGTCTGAGGTGTACATGGCATGTCAGAGGTACCTGGGAGGCCAGAGGCACCTGGGAGTGTTGATGTGTACCTGGGAGTGCCGGAGGTGTACCTGAGAGTGCTGGGGGTACCTGGGAATGTCACGGTGGAGGCCAGGAGGTGAGCCTGGGAGGCTGGGGAGGTGTACCTGGGAGAGCCGGAGGTACTCTGGGAGTGCTCTGGGCGTACCTGGGAGGCCAGGAAAGAACCAGGAGTGTAAGAGGTGTACCTGGGAGGCCAGAGGTGTACCTGGGAGTGTCAGAGGTGTACCTGGGAGTGTCAGAGGTGAACCAAGGAGTGTCAGAAGAGAAACTGGGAGTGTCAGAGGCACCTGGGAGGTCTGAGGTGGGAGCAGTCAGAGGTGTTCCTGGGAGGTCAGGCGGCACCTGGGAGGTGGCTGGCGGTACCTGGGAGTGTCAGAGGTGTGTACCTGGGAGCAAGGTCAGGTGGTGTACCTGGGAGCAGCATTGGATGTACCTTGGAGCAAGCTTGGAGGTGGAAGTGTCAGGTGTGGGAAGTGTCAGAAGGTACCTGGTGTCAGAGGTGTGCCCAAAGGCCAGGGGTGTACAAGGGAGTGAGTACCTGGGAGGCCGGGAGGTACCGGGAGCCGGAGGCACAGTCAGAGGTACCCAGGAGGTGAGAGAGGTACCTAGGAGTGTCGGACACTCTGGGATTGCTGACGTGACCTGGGGGGTCAGAGGTGCACCTGGGAGCATCAAAGGTGTACCTGGGAGGCCAGAGAAGCTACCTGGAGGCCGAGGTACCTGGAGTATGGGGAGGCACTCTGGGAGGTTGAGGTGTACTCTGGGAATATCGGAGGTAAAATGTGAACACGGAGGTGTACCAGGGAGTGTCAGTAGTGTACCTGGAGCAAGCCAGAGGTGGAAACTAGGGAGTGTTGGGAGGAGTACCTGAGTGTCAGGTGTACCTGGGAGTGTCAGAGGTGTAATGGGAGGCCAGGGGTATACCAGCAAGCCAGGGGTGGCCTGGGAGGCCGGAGGTGTAACTGGGAGGCCAGGAGGTGTAACTGGGAGTGCTGGAGCTGTAACTGGGAGTGTCTGAGGTGTACCTGGGAGTGCTGGTGAAGTTTACCTGGGAGTGTCTGAGGCAACGCAGTGTGTCAGGAGGTACCTGGGAGTGTCAGAGGAGTACCTGGGAGTGTTAGACGTGTACTCAGGGAGTGACACAGAGGAGTGCCTTAGGGAAATGCTCAGAGGTGTACCTGGGAGGTGAGTAAGCATTTGGGAGTTCCAGAGAGGTACCTGGGAGGAGGTGTACCTGGGAGGTCAGAGGTGTACCTGGGAGTGTCAGAAGTGTACCTGGGAGGTCAGAGGTACCTGGAGGTCAAGGTGAACCAAGGAGTGTCAGAGGAGTTCCTGGGAGTGTCAGGAGGTGTACCTGGGAGTGTCTGAGGTGTACCTGGGAGTGATAAGGGTGTTCCTGGGAGTGTCATGGTGTACCTGGGAGTGTCAGAGGTGTACCTGGGAGTGTCAGTGGTGTACCTGGATGTCATCATGTCCTGGGAGTGTCTGACGTGTACCTGGAAGTGTCAGGCTGGAAGTGTCAGAGGTACCTGGGTGTGTGAGGTGTACCTGGGATTGTCAGGAGGTGCACCTGGGAGTGCTGAGGAGGCACCAGTGTCAGAGGTGTACCTGGCAGTGTCAGAGGTGTACCTGGGAGTGTCTGAAGTGGTACCTGGAGTGCCGAGGTGTACCTGAGAGTGTCAGGTACCTGGGAATGTCACGGGTACCTGAGAGTGTCAGAGGTGTAACTGGGAGTGTCAGAGGTACCTGGGAGAGCTCAAGTGTGCCTGGGAGTGTCTAAGGTACCTGGGAGTCAGAGGAGAACCAGGGAGGCAGAGGTGCACCTGGGAGTGTCAGAGGTGTACCTGGGAGTGTCAGAGGTGTACCTGGGAGGTCAAGGTGAACCAAGGAGTGCTGGGAGGAGTTCCTGGAGGTTGGAGGCCTGGGAGTGTCTGAGGTGTACCTGGGAGTGATAGGAGGGCCTGGAGTGTCATGGTACCTGGGAGTGTCAGAGGTGTACCTGGGAGTGTCAGTACCTGGGAGTGTCATTATGTACCTGGGAGTGTCTGACGGCACCTGAAGTGTCAGGGCTGGAAGGAGGTGTACCTGGAAGTGTGTGAGGTGTACCTGGGATTGTCAGAGGTGTACCTGGAAGTGTCTGAGGTACATGGCATGTGTCAGAGGTGTACCTGGGAGTGTCAGAGGTGTACCTGGGAGTGTCAGAGGTGTACCTGGGAGTGTCAGAGGTGTACCTGCAATGTCAGAGGTACCTGAGTGTCTGAAGTGTACCTGGGAGCGCGGGAGGTGTACCTAAGAGTGTCAGGGTACCTGGGAATGTCACGGACCTGAGAGTGTCAGAGGTGCCTGGGAGTGCTGAGAGGTGTACCTGGGAGAGTCTGAGGTGCACTGGGAGTGTCTAAGGTGTACCTGGAGGTCAGGAAAGAACCAGGGAGTGTAAGAGGTACCTGGAGTGTCAGAGGTTTACCTGGGAGTGTCAGAGGTGAACCAAGGAGTGTTAGAAGAGAAACTGGGAGTGTCAGAGGTGTACCTGGGAGTGTCTGAGGTGTACCTGGGAGTGTCAGAGGTGTTCCTGGGAGCAGGGCGTGTACCTGGGAGGGTCAGCGGTGTACCTGGGAGGTCAGAGGTGTACCTGGGGTGCAGTGGTGTACCTGGGAGCAAGGCTGATACCTTGGAGGTTTGAGGTACCTGAAGGTGTCAGGTGGAAGTGTCAGAAGTGTACCTGGGAGGTTGAGAGGTGTACCTGGTGTGTCAGGGGGTGTGCAAGGAGTGTCAGTGAGTACCTGGAGTAAGTCAGGAGGTACCTGGGAGGTCGGAGGTGTACATGGAGTGTCAGAGGTGTACCTGGGAGGTGAGAGGTGTACTTAGGAGTGTCGGAGTTGTACCTGGGATTGTCCGATGCGGACCTGGGAGTGTCAGGGGGTACCTGGGAGTATCAAGGTGTACCTGGGAGGTCAGAGGAGTACCTGGGAGTGTCAGAGGTGTACCTGGGAGTATGGGAGGTGTACCTGGGAGTGGGAGGTGTCCTGGGAATGTACCTGGGAATATCGGAGGTGTACCAGGGAGTGCAGTGGTGTACCTGGGAGGCTGGGGAGGTGAAACCAGGAGTGTCGAGGAGTACCTGGGAGGTCAGAGGTGTACCTGGGAGTGCAGATGTACCTGGGAGTGTCAGGGGTATACCTGGGAGGCAGGGGTGTACTGGGAGTGTGGAGGTGTAACTGGGAGTCCGGAGGTGTAACTGGGAGTGTTGGAGCTGTAACTGGGAGTGTCTGGAGGTGTACCTGGGAGGCCAGAAGTTTACCTGGGAGTGTCCGAGGTGTACTGGGTGTGTCAGGGGTGTAATGGGAGTGTCAGAGGAGTACGGGAGGTTAGGACGTGTATCAGGGAGTGACAGAGGAGTACCTAGGAATGTCGGGAGGTGTACCTGGGAGTGTGGAGAAGTTACCTGGGATTCCAGAGGTGTACCTGGGAGTGTCAGAGGTACTCTGGGAGTGTCAGTGGTGTACCTGGGAGGCTGACATGTACCTGGGAGTGTCTGGAGGTACCTGGAAGTGTCAGGGCTGGAAGTGTCAGAGGTGTACTTGGGAGTGCCAGAGGTGTTCCTGGAAGTGTCTGAGGTGTACATGGCATGTCAGAGGTGGACCTAGGTCAGAGTGTACCTGGAGTGTCAGATGTGTACCTGGCAGTGTCAGAGGTGTACCTGGGAGTGTCTGAGGTGTACCTGGAGTGCCGGAGGTGTACCTGAGAGAGTCAGAGGTGTCACCTGGGAGTGTCTGAGGTACCTGGGAGTGTCAGAGAAGAACCAGGGAGTAAGAGGACCTGGAGAGTGTAGAGTTGTTCCTGGGCGTGTCAGAGGTGTACCTGGGAGTGCTGAGGAGGAACCAAGGAGTGTCGGATGAGTACCTGGGAGTGTCAGAGGTGTACCTGTGAGTGTCTGAGGTGTACCTGGGAGCGCTGGAGGCGTAACCTGGGAGCAATAAGGGTACCTGGGAGGTCACAGGCACGGGCACAGAGGTGTACCTGGGAGTGTCAGTGGTTATGAGTGTCGCTGATGTGCCTGGGAGGTTCGAGGTCTACCTGGAAGTGTCAGGCTGAAGTGTCAGAGGTGTACCTGGGAGGTCAGAGGTGTACCTGGAAGTGTCAGTGCAGCACCTGGGAGGGTCAGAGTGTACCTGGGAGGTCTGATGTACATGGGAATATCGGATGTGTACATGGGAATATCGGAGGTGTACCAGGAGTGTAAGAGGTGTACCTGGAGAGGACGTGTATTAGGAGTGACAGAGGAGTACCTAGGAATGTCAGAGGTGTACCTGGGAGTGTGGAGAAGTTTACCTGGGAGGTCAGAGGTGTACCTGGGAGTTTCAGAGGTGTACCTGGGAGTGTCAGAGGTGTACTGGAGTGTCGAAGGTGTACCTGTGAGTAGGAGGTGTACATGGGAGTGTCGGAGGCACTGGGAGTGTAAGAAGTGTACCTGGGAGTGTCGGTGTACCTGGGAGTGTCGGAGGTGTACTGGGAGTGCTGTACCTGGAGTGTCTGGAGGTGTACCTGGGAGGTCAGAGTGTGCCTGAGGTCAGAGGCACTTGGAGTGTCAGTGCACCTTGGAGTGTCTGAGGTGTAACATAGGAGTTTCAGAGGTGTACCTGGGAGTGTCAGAGGTACCCAGGAGTCACGGAAGTTTACCTGAGTGTCGGAGTTGTACCTGGGACAGTCGGAGGAGGACCTGGGAGTCTCAAATGTGTACCTAAGAGCACGTGGAGGTACCTGGGAATATCGGAGGTGTACCTGGGAATATCGGAGGTACCAGGAGGTCAGTGGTGTACCTGGGAGTGTCAGAGGTGAACCAGGAGTGTCAGAGGAGTACCTGGGAGGTCAGAGGTGTACCTGGGAGGTCAGAGGTGAACCTGGGAGTGTCAGTATACCTGGGAGTTGGGGTGTACCTGGGAGTGTCGGGAGGTGTAACTGGGAGCTGGAGGTGTAACTGGAGTGTGGAGCTGTAACTGGGAGTGTTTGAGGTGTACCTGGAGATGCTGGGAAGTTTACCTGGGAGTGTCTGAGGTGTACCTGTGTGCAGAGGTGTACCTGGGAGGTCAGAGGAGTACCTGGGAGGTAGACGTATCAGAGGACAGAGGAGTACCTAGGAATGTCAGAGGTGTACCTGGGAGTGTGGAGAAGTTTACCTGGGAGTCTCAGAGGTGTCCTGGGAGTGTCAGGGGTGTACCAGGGAGGTCAGTGGATTACTGGGGAGGTCAGAGGTACCTGGGAGGTCAGAGGTGTGCCTGGGAGGTCAAAGATGTACCTGGGAGTGTCAAAGATGTACCTGGGAGTAGTCGGAGGTGTACCTGGGAGTGTAAGATGTAACTGGGAGTGTCGGAGGTGTACCTGGGAGTGTCGGAGGTGTACCTGGGAGGCCAGCGGTGTGCTGGGAGTGTCTGAGGAGCAGATGTGTGCCTGAAGTGTCAGAGGTGCACTTGGGAGTGTCAGAGGCACCTTGGAGTAAGTGTCAGAGGTGCAGGAGTATCAGAAGGTGTGCACCTTGGAGTGTCTGAGAGGTTTTACCTACAGAGTGTCAGAGGGCAGCACCTAGGAGTATCAGGAAGTTTGCCTGGGAGTGTCAGAGTTGTACACCTGCAGGACAGTCGGAGGCAGACCTGGGAGTGCAAAGGTGCTTAGCACAGGGTATCGGAGGTGTACTGGGAGCTGTCCAGGTGTACCAGGAATATCGAAGTGTACCAGGAGTGTCAGTGGTGGCAGGAGTGTCAGAGGTGAACCAGGGAGTGTCAGTGGAGTACCTGGGAGGAGTGTACCTGGGAGTGTCAGAGAGTGTACTACCAAGTGTCAGGGTTTATACACAGGAGTGTCGCGAGGGTGTACCTGGGAGGTGTCGGAGGAATTGTAACTGGGAGTGTCGGAGGTGGCAACTGTGAGTGTTGGGCTGTGCTGGGAGTGTCACAGGGAATTGTACCTGGGAGTGTCAGTTTGCCTGGGGTGTCACAGGGGTGAACCTGGGTGTGTCAGAGGTGTACCTGGGAGTGTCAGAAGGAGTATTTACCTGGGAGTATCTTTGGTGTACCTGGGAGTGTCTAAGGTGTACCTGGGGTGTCTAGAGGTGGCACACCAAGGGGTACTCCAGAGAGAACCGGGGAGTGTAGGAGGGGTGCACCTGGGAGTGTCAGAGGAATGTGCCTGGGAGTGTCAGAGAGAGAGGGTGTACCTGGGAGTGTCCAAGGTGAACCAAGGTGTCAGGAGGATTTCTGGGAGTGTCAGAGGTGTACCTGGGAGTGTCTAGGAGGTGTACCTGGGAGCGATAAGGAATTCCTGGAATGTCAGCGGTGTACCTGAGAGTGTCAGAGGTGTACCTGGGAGTGTCAGTGGTGTACCTGGGGTGTCATTGATGTACCTGGGAGTGTCTGGGGTGTACCTGGAAGTGTGTCGGGAGCTGGAAGTGTCAGAGAGGTGTACCAGAGTATGTGGAGGTGTACCTGGGGATTGTCAGAGAGTACCTGGGTGTCACCAGAGGTGTACATGGCATGTCAGAGGTGTGCCTGGGAGTGTCAGGGAGGTGTACCTGGGAGTGTCAGAGGTGTACCTGGCAGTGTCCAGAGGTGTACCTGGGAGTGTCTGAAGTGTACCTGGGAGTGCAGGAGGAGGTGTACCACAAGTGTCAGGGTGTACCTGGGAATGTCACTTGGTGTACCTGAGAGTGTCAGAGGTGTACCTGGGAGTGTCCAGAGGTGTACCTGGGAGAGTCACAAGAGGTGTACAAGTGTCTATAAAAAGGTGTACCTAGGGAGTGTAGTAAAGGAAAAAGCAAAGGGAGTGCTTAGGAATTGTACCTGCAAGTGTCCAGAGGTGTACCTCTCAGGTGTGTCAAGGAATTGTACCTTGGAGTGTGTCGAGGCGGAGCAAGAGAGTGTCAGAAGAAGAAGCTGGGAGTGTCAGAGGTGTACCTGGGAGTGTGCAAGAGGGTGTACACCAAGTGTCAGAGGTGTTCCTGGGAGTGTCAGGCGTGTACCTGGGTGGGTCAGCGTGTACCTGGGAGTGTCAGAGGTGTGTACACACAAGTGTCAGTAGTGTACCTGGGAGTGTCGTGATGTACCTTCAGGGTATGCTGAGGTGTACACACAAGTGTGTCCAGGTGTGGAAGTGTCCAGAAGTGTACCTGGGAGTGTCAGAGGTGTGTACCTGGGTGTGTCAGGGGTGTACAGGAGTGGCTCAGTACTGGAGTACCTGGGAATTGTCAGAGGTGTGCAAATTGTCCCGGGGGTGTACATGGAGTGTCAGAGAGGTGTGCCTGGGGAGTGTGAGAGGTGGCACACAAGGAGTGTCGGAGTTGTACCTGGGATTGTCCGATGTCTGGACCTGGGAGTGTCGGGGGTGTACCTGGGTATCAAGAGTGTACCTGGGAGTGTCAGAGGCCCAGGAGTGTCCAGAGGTGTACCTGGGGTATGGGAGGTGTACCTGCAGGAGTGTCGGAGGTGTACCTGCAGGAATATCCGGAGGTGTACACCAGAATATAGGAGGTGATGTACCGAAATTGTCAGTGGTGTACCTGGGAGTAATAGAGGTGTAACTGGGAGAGTCAGGGGTGTAACTGGGAGTGTCAGAGGTGTAGCTAGAATGTCAGGTGCCAACTGCAAGTGTCGGAGGTGTAGCTTTGGGAGTGTCAGAAGTGGCACACAAGTGCCGAGGTGTTGTACCTACTAGAGTGTCAGGGGTGTTCTGAGAGTGTCAGGGAGGTGTACCTGGGAGTGTCAGAGGTGTACCACCAAGTGTCAGAAGAGTGTACCTGGGAGTGTCGAGGTGTACCTAGGAGTGTCAGGAGGTGTACCTGGGGTGTCAGAGGTGTACCTGGGAGTGTTGGGCGTGTATCAGGGAGTGACAGAGGTACCTAGGAATGTCCAGAGGTGTACCTGGGAGTGTGAGTTTGCCTGGGGTCTCAGAGGAGGTACCTGGAGTGTCAGGGGTGTACGAGGGAGTGTCGTGGATTACCTGGAGTGTCAGAGGGTACCTGGGAGTGTCAGAGGTGTGCCTGAGTGTCAAAGATGTACCTGGGAGTGTCAAAGATGTACCTGGGAGGTCGGAGGTACCTGGGAGTGTAAGAAGTGTAACTGGGAGTGTCGGAGGTGTACCTGGGAGTGTCGGAGGTGTACCTGGGAGTGTCAGCGGTGTACCTGGGAGTGTCTGAGGAGTGGTCAGATGTGTGCCTGGAAGTGTCAGAGGTGCACTTGGGAGTGTCAGAGGTGCACCTTGGAGTGTCTGAGGTTTACCTAGGAGGCTGGTGCAGGGAGCACGGGAAGTTTACCTGGGAGTGTCGGGAGGTACCTGGGCTGGAGGCGGACCTGGGAGTCTCAAAGGTGTAACTGTGAGTATCGGAGGTGTACCTGGGAATATCGGAGGTGTACCTGGGAATATCGGAGGTACCAGGGAGTGTCAGTGGTGTACCTGGGAGTGTCAGAGGTGAACCAGGGAGTGTCAGTGGAGTACCTGGGAGGGGTGTACCTGGGAGTGTCAGAGGTACCTGGGAGGTCAGGTTATACCTGGGAGTGTCAGGGGTGTACCTGGGAGTGTCGGAGGTGTAACTGGGAGTGTCGAGGTGTAACTGTGAGTGTTGGAGCTGTAACTGGGAGTGTCTGAGGTGTGCCTGGGAGGTCAGAAGCATTTGGGAGTGTCTGAGGTGTACTGGGTGTAGAGGTGTACCTGGGAGTGTCAGAGAGAGCAACTGGAGGTTCTTAGGTGTACCTGGGAGTGTCTAAGGTGTACCTGGGAGTGTCTGAGGTGTACCTGGGAGGTCAGAGGAGAACCAGGGAGTGTAGAGGTGCACGGGGAGTGTCAGGGAGGTGTACCTGGAGTGTCAGAGGTACCTGGGGGAGGTCAAGGTGAACCAAGGAGTGTCAGAGGAGCCTGGGAGTGTCAGAGGTGTACCTGGGAGTGATAAGGGTGTTCCTGGGAGGTTGAAGCGGTACCTGGAGAGTGTCAGAGGTGTACCTGGGAGTGTGGGTGGTGTACCTGGGAGTGCTGCTGATGTACCTGGGAGTGTCTGAGGTACCTGGAAGTGTCAGGGCTGGAAGTGTCAGAGGTGTACCTGGAAGTGTGTGAGGTGTACCTGGGATTGTCAGGAGGTGTACCTGAAGTGTCTGAGGTGTACATGGCATGTCAGAGGTACCTGGGAGTGTCAGAGGTACCTGGGAGTGTCAGAGGTGTACCTGGCAGTGTCAGAGGTGTACCTGGGAGTGTCTGAAGTGTACCTGGGAGTGCCGGAGGTGTACCTGAGAGTGCAGGGGTGTGCCTGGGAATGTCACGGGTGTACCTGAGAGTGTCAGAGGTGTGCCTGGGAGTGTCAGAGGTGCTTGGGAGAGTCTGGAGGTGTACCTGGGAGTGTCAAGGTACCTGGGAGGTCAGGGAAGAACCAGGGAGTGTAGAGGTGTGCCAGTGTCAGAGGTGTGCCTGGAGTGTCAGAGGTGTGCCTGGGAGTGTCAAGGTGAACCAGGGTGTCAGAAGAGAAACTGGGAGTGTCAGGGGTGTGCCTGGGAGTGTCTGAGGTGTGCCGGAGTGTCAGAGGTGTTCCTGGGAGTGTCAGGCGTGCCTGGGTGGGTCAGCGGTGTGCCTGGGAGTGTCAGAGGTGTGCCTGGGAGTGTCAGTGGTGTGCCTGGGGTGTGTTGATGTGCCTTGGAGTGTCTGAGGTGTGCCTGGAAGTGTCAGGTGTGGAAGTGTCAGAGTGTGCCTGGGAGTGTCAGAGGTGTGCCTGGGTGTGTCAGGGGTGTGCAGGGGTGTCAGTGGGGAGTGCCTGGGGTGTCAGAGGTGTGCCTGGGGTGTCGGAGGTGTACATGGAGTGTCAGAGGTGTGCCTGGGAGTGTCAGGTTGTACCTGGGATTGTCCGTGCGGATACCTGGGAGTGTCAGAGGTGTACCGGAGTATCAAGGTGTACCTGGGAGTGTCAGAGGTGCAAGTGTCAGAGGTGTGCCTGGGAGTATAGGTGTGCCTGGGAGTGTCGGAGGTGTACCTGGGAATATCGAGTGTACCTGGGAATATCAGGTGTGCCAGGAGTGTCAGTGGTGTGCCTGGGGAGTGTCAGAGGTGAACCAGGGAGTGTCAGAGGAGTACCTGGGGTGTCAGAGGATGTGCCTGGGGTGTCAGAGGTGTGCCTGGGGTGTCAGTGGGTATGCACCAAGTGTCAGGGGTGTGCCTGGGTGTCAGGTGTGACTGGAGTGCCGGAGGTGTAACTGGGAGTGTTGGAGCTGTGACTGGGAGTGTCTGGGGTGTACCTGGGAGTGTCAGAGTTTGCCTGGGAGTGTCTCAGGTGTGCCTGGGTGTGTCAGAGGTGTGCAAGTGTCAGAGAGTACCTGGGGTGTTGGACGTGTATCAGGGAGTGACAGAGGAGTACCTAGAATGTCAGAGGTGTGCCTGGGAGTGTGAGAAGTTTGCCTGGGGTCTCAGAGGTGTACCTGGGAGTGTCAGGGGGTTTACCAGGGGTGTCAGTGGATTACCTGGGGTGTGGGGTGTACCTGAGTGTCAGAGGTGTGCCTGGGGTGTCAAAGATGTACCTGGAGTGTCAAGATGTGCAAGTGTCGGAGGTGTGCCTGGGGTGTAGAAGTGTGACTGGGGTGTCGGAGGTGTACCTGGGGTGTCGGAGGTGTGCCTGGGGTGTCAGCGGTGTGCCTGGGGAGTGTCTGAGGGTGTCAGATGTGTGCCTGGAAGTGTCAGAGGAGCACTTGGGGGTGTCAGAGGTGCACCTTGGAGTGTCTGAGGTTTACCTAGGGTGAGGTGTACCTAGGAGTATCGGAAGTTTACCTGGGAGTGTCGAGGTTGTACATGGGGACAGTCAGGCGGACCTGGGGGTCTCAAAGGTGTAACTGGGAGTATCGGAGGTGTACCTGGGAATATCGGAGGTGTGCCTGGGAATATCGGAGGTGTGCCAGGGAGTGTCAGTGGTGTGCCTGGGGTGTCAGAGGTGAACCAGGGGGTGTCAGTGGGTGCCTGGGAGGGTGTACCTGGGTGTCAGAGGTGTGCACCTAGTGTGGGGTTATGCCTGGGGGTGTCAGGGGTGTGCCTGGGGTGGAGTGTGGCACTGGAGTGTCGGAGGTGTAACTGTGAGTGTTGGGCTGTAACTGGGAGTGTCTGAGGGTGTGCCTGGGGAGTGTCAGAGTTTGCCTGGGGTGTCTGAGTTTACCTGGTTGTGTCAGGGTGTGCCTGGGGTGTCAGAGGTGTGCCTGGGAGTGTCAGTGGTGTGCCTGGGAGTGTCATTGATGCCTGGGAGTGTCTGGAGGTGTGCCTGGTGTCAGGTGTGGAAGTGTCAGAAGTGTGCCTGGGAGTGTCAGAGGTGTGCCTGGGTGTGTCAGGGGTGTAGCAAGGGTGTCAGTGGAGTACCTGGGATGTCAGAGGTGTGCCTGGAGGTGTCGGAGGTGTGCATGGGTGTCAGAGGTGTGCACCTGGGAGTGTGAGAGGTGTGCCTAGGGTGTCGGGTTGTACCTGGAGTTGTCGATGCGGACCTGGGAGTGTCAGAGGTGTGCCTGGGGAGTATCAGGTGTGCCTGGGGTGTCAGAGGGTGCCTGGGGTGGGGTGTACTGGGGAGTGTGGGAGGTGTGCCTGGGGTGTCGGAGGTGTACCTGGGAATATCGGAGGTGTGCCTGAATATCGAGGTGTGCCAGGAGTGTCAGTGGTGTGCCTGGGGAGTGTCAGGGGTGGAACTGGGAGAGTCAGGGGTGTAACTGGGGTGTCAGGGGAGTGAACTGGGAGTGTCAGGGTTGTAACTGGGTGTCGGAGGTGTGACTGGGAGTGTCAGAGTGTGCAAGTCTCAGAGGTGTGCCTGGGTGTCAGGGGTGTTCCTGGGAGTGTCAGGGGTGTGCCTGGGAGTGTCAGAGGTGTGCCTGGGAGTGTCAGAGGTGTGCCTGGGAGTGTCAGGGGTGTACCTGGGAGTGTCAGGTGTGCCTGGGAGTGTCAGGGTGCCTGGGGAGTGTTAGACGTGTATCAGGGGTGACAGAGGTGTACTGGGAATGTCAGAGGTGTGCCTGGAGTGTGAGGGTTTGCCTGGAGTCTCAGAGGTGTGCCTGAGGTGTCAGGGGTGTGCCAGGGGTGTCAGTGGATTGCCTGGGGGTGTCAGAGGTGTGTCCTAGTGTCAGAGGTGTGCCGATTGTCAAGATGTGAGGTGTCAAAGATGTGCCTGGGGAGTGTCAGGTGCACTGGTGTGTGGGAGGATGGGGTGTGCCTGGAGTGTCAGCGGTGTGCCTGGGGTGTCTTGAAGTGTCAGATGTGTGCCTGGAGGTGTCAGAGGTGCTTGGGAGTGTCAGAGGGTGCACCTTGAGGTGTCTGAGGTTTACCTAGGAGTGTCAGAGGTGTACCTGGGAGTATCGGAGTTTACCTGGGAGTTCGGGTTGTGCCTGGGACAGTCGGAGGCGGACCTGGGAGTCTCAAAGGTGTGACTGTAGTATCAGGACCTGGAATATCAGGTGTACCTGGGAATATCGGAGGTGTGCCAAGGTGTCAGTGGTGTGTGCAAGTGTCAGAGGTGAACCAGGTGTCAGTGGTGCCTGGGAGGGGTGTACCTGAGTGTCAGAGGTGTGCCTGGAGTGTCAGGGTTATGCCTGAGTGTCAGGGGTGTGCCTGGGAGTGTCGGAGGTGTGGCTGGGAGTGTCGGAGGTGTACTGTGAGTGTTGGGCTGTGGCACTGGGAGTGTCTGAGGTGTGCCTGGGGTGTCAGGAGTTTGCCTGGGAGTGTCTGGGGGTGTGCCTGGGTGTGTCAGGTGTGCCGGGTGTCAGAGGGTACCTGGGGAGTGTCTTGGTGTGCCTGGGGTGTCTAGGTGTGCCTGGGGTGTCTGAGGGTGTGCCTGGGGAGCATAGGGAGAGCCAGGGTAGAGAGGTGCACAGTGTCAGAGGTGTGCCTGGGGTGTCAGAGGTGTGCCTGGAGTGTCAAGGTGAACAGGAGTGTCAGAGGGGTTCCTGGGAGTGTCAGGTGTGCCTGGGGTGGGGTGTTCCTGGGAGTGTCAGCGGTGTGCCTGAGAGTGTCAGAGGTGTACCTGGGGTGTCAGTGGTGTGCCTGGGGTGTCATTGATGTGCCTGGGGTGTCTGGGGGTGTGCCTGGAAGTGTCAGGGCTGAAGTGTCAGAGGTGTGCCTGGAGTGTGTGGGGTGTGCCTGGGATTGTCAGGGTGTGCCTGGAAGTGTCTGGGGTGTACATGGCATGTCAGAGGTGTGCCTGGAGTGTCAGAGGTGTGCCTGGGGAGTGTCAGGTGTGCCTGGCAGTGTCAGAGGGTGCCTGGGGAGTGTCTGAAGTGTGCCTGGGGTGCCGGAGCCAGTTGAGGTGTCACCTGAATGTCACGGGTGGCACAGAGTGTCAGAGGTGTGCCTGAGTGTCAGAGGTGTGCTTGGAGAGTCTGGGGTGTGCCTGGGGTGTCTCAAGGTGTGGGGTGTCAGGGAAGAACCAGGGAGTGTAGGAGGTGTGCCTGGGGTGTCAGAGGTGTGCCTGGGGTGTCAGAGGTGTGCCTGGGTGTCAGAGGTGAACCAAGGAGTGTCAGAAGAGAAGCTGGGTGTGGGGTGTGCCTGGGGAGTGTCTGGGGTGTGCCTGGGGTGTCAGAGGTGTTCCAGTGTCAGGCGTGTGCCTGGGTGGGTCAGCGGTGTGCCTGGGAGTGTCAGGGTGTGCCTGGGGAGTGTCAGTGGTGTGCCTGGGGTGTCATTGATGTGCACTGTGTCTGGTGTGCCTGGAAGTGTCAGGTGTGGAAGTGTCAGGGGTGTGCCTGGGAGTGTCAGAGGTGTGCCTGGGTGTCAGGTGTGCAAGGGTGTCAGTGGGTGCCGGTGTGGAGGTGTGCCTGGGGTGTCGGAGGTGTACATGGGTGTCAGAGGTGTGCCTGGGGTGTGAGAGTGTGCCTAGGGGTGTCGGGTTGTACCTGGGATTGTCGATGCGGACCTGGGGTGTCAGAGGTGTACCTGGGGATTTCAAGGTGTACCTGGGGAGTGTCAGAGGAGTACCTGGGAGTGTCAGAGGTGTACCTGGGGAATTGGGAGGTGTGCCTGGGGATGTGGAGGTGTACCTGGGAATATCAGGTGTGCCTGGGAAATCGGAGGTGTACCAGGGAGTGTCAGTGGTGTACCTGGGGAGTGTCAGAGGTGAACCAGGAGTGTCAGAGGGTGCACCTGGTGTCAGAGGATGTGCCTGGGTGTCAGGGTGTGCCTGGGGAGTGTCAGTGGTATGCCTGGGAGTGTCAGGGGTGTGCCTGGGGTGTCAGTGTGACTGGGGTGGAGGTGTAACTGGGAGTGTTGGGCTGTGACTGGGAGTGTCTGGGGTGTACTGGGGTGTCAGAGTTTGCCTGGGGTGTCTCAGGTGTGCCTGGGTGTGTCAGAGGTGTGCCTGGGAGTGTCAGAGGAGTACCTGGGAGTGTTGGGCGTGTATCAGGGAGTGACAGAGGAGTACCTAGGAATGTCAGAGGTGTGCCTGGGGAGTGTGAGGTTTACCTGGGAGTCTCAGGGTGTGCCTGGGAGTGTCAGGGTTGCCAGGGAGTGTCAGTGGATTACCTAGTGTCAGAGGTGTGCCCTAGTGTCAGAGGTGTGCTGAGTGTCAAAGATGTGCCTGGGAGTGTCAAAGATGTACCTGGGAGTGTCGGAGGTGTGCCTGGGAGTGTAAGTGTGACTGGGTGTGGAGGTGTGCCTGGGTGTCAGGTGTGCCTGGGAGTGTCAGGGTGTGCCTGGGAGTGTCTGAGGGGTGTCAGATGTGTGCCTGGAAGTGTCAGAGGAGCACTTGGGTGTCAGAGGTGCACCTTGGGTGTCTGAGGTTTACCTAGGGGTGTCAGAGGTGTGCCTAGGGTATCGGAGTTTGCCTGGGGTGTCAGGTTGTACATGGGACAGTCGGAGGCGGACCTGGGGTCTCAAGGGTGTAACGGGGTATCGGAGGTGTGCCTGGGAATATCGAGGTGTACCTGGGATATCAGGAGGTGTGCCAGGTGTCAGTGGTGTGCCTGGGAGTGTCAGAGGTGAACCAGGGGTGTCAGTGGAGTGCCTGGGAGGTGTGCCTGGGGAGTGTCAGGGTGTGCCTGGGAGTGTCAGGGGTTATACCTGGGGTGTCAGGGGTGTGCCTGGGGAGTGTCGGGTGTAACTGGGAGTGTCAGGTGTAACTGTGGGTGTGGCACAGGAGTGTCTGGGGTGTGCCTGGGAGTGTCAGAGTTTGCCTGGGGTGTCTGGGGTTTGCCTGGGTGTGTCAGAGGTGTGCCTGGGGTGTCAGAGGGAGTACCTGGGGAGTGTCAAGGTGTGCCTGGGGTGTCAGAGGTGTGACCTGGGGAGTGTCAGAGGTGTGCCTGGGAGTGTCAAGGTGAACCAAGGAGTGTCAGAGGTTCCTGGGAGTGTCAGGGGTGCCTGGGAGTGTCTGAGGTGTGCCTGGGAGTGATGGGGGTGTTCCTGGGAGTGTCAGCGGTGTGCCTGGGGAGTGTCAGAGGTGTGCCTGGGGAGTGTCAGTGGTGTACCTGGGAGTGTCATTGATGTGCCTGGGAGTGTCTGAGGTGTGCCTGGAAGTGTCAGGGCTGGAAGTGTCAGAGGTGTGCCTGGAAGTGTGTGAGGTGTTCTTGGGATTGTCAGGGTGTGCCTGGAAGTGTCTGAGGGTGTACATGGCATGTCAGAGGTGTGCCTGGGGTGTCAGAGGTGTGCCTGGGGTGTCAGAGGTGTGCCTGGCAGTGTCAGGGTGTACCTGGAGTGTCTGAAGTGTACCTGAGGGAGTGTCAGGGGTGTGCCTGGGAATGTCGGGTGTACCTGAGAGTGTCAGGGTGTGCCTGGGTGTCAGAGGTGTACTGGGAGAGTCCGAGGATGTGCCTGGGGTGTCTAAGGTGTACCTGGGAGTGTCAGGGAAGAACCAGGAGTGTAAGAGGTGTACCTGGGAGTGTCAAGTGTTCCTGGGAGTGTCAGAGGTGTGCCTGGGAGTGTCAGAGGTGAACAAGGGTGTCAGAAGAGAGCTACGGGTGTCAGAGGTGTGCCTGGGTGTGTCTGAGGTGTGCCTGGGGTGTCAGGGTGTTCTGAGGTGTCAGGCGTGTGCCTGGGAGGGTCAGCGGTGTGCCTGGGAGTGTCAGAGGTGTGCCTGGGGTGTCAGTGGTGTGCCTGGGGTGTCATTGGATGTGCCTTGGGTGTCTGAGGGGTGTGCCTGGAAGTGTCAGGTGTGGAAGTGTCAGAGGTGTGTGCCTGGGGTGTCAGGTGTGCCTGGGTGTGTCGGGGTGTACAAGGGAGTGTCAGTGGGTACCTGGGAGTGTCAGAGGTGTACCTGGGAGTGTCGGAGGTGTGCATGGAGTGTCAGAGGTGTGCCTGGGAGTGTGAGGGTGTGCTAGGAGTGTCGGGGTTGTACCTGGGATTGTCCGATGCGGACCTGGGAGTGTCAGAGGTGTGCCTGGGAGTATCAAAGGTGTACCTGGGAGTGTCAGGAGTACCTGGGAGTGTCAGAGGTGTGCAGGGTGTCAGAGGTGTGCCTGGGAGTGAAGAGGTGTGCCTGGGGTGTCAAGGTGAACCAAGGTGTCAGAGGAGTTCCTGGGGTGTCAGAGGTGTGCCAGGGGTGTCGGTGTGCCTGGGAGTGATAAGGGGTGTTCCTGGGAGTGTCAGCGGTGTGCCTGGGAGTGTCAGAGGTGTACCTGGGAGTGTCAGTGGTGTACCTGGGAGTGTCATTGATGTGCCTGGGAGTGTCTGAGGTGTGCCTGGAAGTGTCAGGGCTGGAAGTGTCAGAGGTGTGCCTGGAAGTGTGTGAGGTGTGCCTGGGATTGTCAGAGGTGTGCCTGGAAGTGTCTGAGGTGTACATGGCATGTCAGAGGTGGTGCCTGGGAGTGTCAGAGGTGTGCCTGGGGTGTCAGAGGTGTGCCTGGGAGTGTCAGAGAGGTGTGCAGGTGTCTGGAAGTGTGCCTGAGAGTGTCAGGGGTGTGCCTGGGAATGTCACGGGTGTCTGAGGTGTCAGAGGTGTGCCTGGGAGTGTCAGAGGGGTGCCTGGGAGAGTCTGAGGTGTGCCTGGGAGTGTCAGGGAAGAACCAGGGAGTGTAGAGGGTGTGTACCTGGGAGTGTCAGGGGTGTTCCGAGTGTCAGAGGTGTACCTGGGGTGTCAGAGGTGAACCAAGGGTGTCAGAAGAGAGGAACTGGGAGTGTCAGAGGTGTAGCCTGGGGTGTCTGAGGTGTACCTGGGAGTGTCAGGGTGTTCTGAGTGTCAGGCGTGTGCCTGGGAGGGTCAGTGTGCCTGGGAGTGTCAGAGGTGTACCTGGGTGTCAGTGGTGTGCCTGGGGTGTCATTGATGTGCCTTGGGTGTCTGAGGGTGTGCCTGGAAGTGTCAGGTGTGGAAGTGTCAGAGGTGTGCCTGGGAGTGTCAGAGGTGTACCTGGGTGTCAGGGGTGTACAAGGGTGTCAGAGGAGAGCTGGGAGTGTCAGAGGTGTAGCCAGGGTGTCTGGTGTGCACGGAGTGTCAGGGAAGAACCAGGGAGTGTAAGAGGTGTACCTGGGAGTGTCAGGAGGTGTACCTGGGGTGTCAGAGGTGTACCTGGGGTGTCAGAGGTGAACCTGGGGTGTCAGAGAGAGACCTGGGAGTGTCAGAGGTGTACCTGGGAGTGTCTGAGGTGTGCCTGGGGTGTCAGGGTGTTCTGAGGTGTCAGGCGTGTGCCTGGGAGTGTCAGAGGTGTGCCTGGGAGTGTCAGAGGTGTACCTGGGAGTGTCAGTGGTGTACCTGGGAGTGTCATTGATGTACCTTGGAGTGTCTGAGGTGTACCTGGAAGTGTCAGGTGTGGAAGTGTCAGAGGTGTACCTGGGAGTGTCAGAGGTGTACCTGGGTGTGTCAGGGGTGTACAAGGGAGTGTCAGTGGAGTACCTGGGGTGTCAGAGGTGTACCTGGGAGTGTCGGAGGTGTACATGGAGTGTCAGGGAGGTGTACCTGGGAGTGTGAGAGGTGTGCCTAGGGTGTCGGAGGTGTACCTGGGATTTGTCCAGGACCTGGGAGTGTCAGAGGTGTACCTGGGGTGTCAAGGTGTACCTGGGAGTGTCAGAGGTACCTGGGAGTGTCAGGGTGTGCCTGGGAGTGTGGGAGGTGTGCCTGGGGTGTCGGAGGTGTACATGGGAATATCGGAGGTGTCATGGGAATATCGAGGTGTGCCAGGGAGTGTCAGAGGTGTACCTGGGAGTGTTGGAGCGTGTAGGGAGTGACAGAGGGTACCTAGGAATGTCAGAGGTGTACCTGGGTGTGAGGAAGTTTACCTGGGAGTGTCAGAGGTGGCCTGGGAGTTTCAGAGTGTACCTGGGAGTGTCAGAGGTGTACCTGGGAGTGTCAAGGTGTACTGTGAGTGTCAGAGGTGTACCTGGGAGTGTCAGGTGTACCTGGGGTGTAAAGTGTACCTGGGAGTGTCGGAGGTGTACCTGGGGGTGTCGGGTGTACCTGGGAGTGTCAGAGGTGTGCCTGGGAGTGTCTGGGGTGTGGGGTGTCAGAGGTGTGCCTGGGGTGTCAGAGGTGCACCTGGGAGTGTCGGAGTGCACCTTGGAGTGTCTGAGGTGTACCTAGGAGTTTCAGAGGTGTGCCTGGGGTGTCGAGTGTACCTGGGTATCGGAAGTTTACCTGGGAGTGTGGAGTTGTACCTGGGACAGTCGGAGGAGGACCTGGGAGTCTCAAATGTGCCTGGGGTATCGGAGGTGTCTGGAATATCAGGTGTACCTGGGAATATCGGAGGTGCAGGGAGTGTCAGTGGTGATGCGGAGTGTCAGAGGTGAACCAGGGAGTGTCAGGAGTACCTGGGAGGGTGTGCCTGGGGTGTCAGAGGTGTGCCTGGGGTGTCAGGGGTTATACCTGGGAATCAGGGGGTGTGCCTGGAGTGTCGGAGGTGTAGCTGGGGTGTCGGAGGTGTGACTGTGAGTGCTGGGCTGTAACTGGGGAGTGTCTGGGGTGTACCTGGGAGTGTCAGAAGTTTTGCCTGGGTGTCTGAGGTGTACCTGGGTGTGTGTCAGAGGTGTGCCTGGGGTGTCAGAGGAGTGCCTGGGGTGTCAGAGGTGTGCAGGAGTGTCTGAGGTGGGCACAGGAGTGTCAAGAGGTGTACCTGGGAGTGATAGGGGTGTTCCTGGGAGTGTCAGCGGTGTACAGGAGTGTCAGAGGTGTGCCTGGGGTGTCGGTGGTGTACCTGGGGTGTCATTGTGCCTGGGGTGTCTGGGGTGTACCTGGAAGTGTCAGGGCTGGAAGTGTCAGAGGTGTACCTGGAAGTGTGTGGAGGTGTTCTTGGGATTGTCAGGAGGTGTACCTGGAGTGTCTGAGGTGTACATGGCATGTCAGAGGTGTACCTGGGGTGTCAGAGGTGTACCTGGGATGGAAGGTGCACGCAGTGTCGAGGTGTGCCAGTGTCTGAAGTGTGCCTGAGAGTGTCAGGGGTGTACCTGGGAATGTCACGGTGTGCCTGGGAGTGTCAGAGGTGTACCTGGGAGTGTCAGAGGTGTACCTGGGAGAGTCTGGGTGTGCCTGGGAGTGTCAGGGAAGGGCCAGGGGTGTAAGAGGTGTACCTGGGGTGTAGAGGTGTGCCTGGGAGGTGTCAAGTGCCTGGAGTGTCAGGGAGGTGAACCAGGAGGTGTCAGAAGAGAAACTGGGGTGTCAGAGGTGTAGCCTGGGAGTGTCTGGGATGTGCCTGGGAGTGTCAGAGGTGTTCTGAGAGTGTCAGGCGTGTACCTGGGAGGTCAGAGGTGTACCTGGGGTGTCAGAGGTGTACTGGAGTGTCGGTGGTGTACCTGGGAGTGTCATGATGTACCTTGGGTGTGGGTGTACCTGGAAGTGTCAGGTGTGGAAGTGTCAGAGGTGTACCTGGGAGGTGTCAGAGGTGTACCTGGGTGTCGAGGTGTCAGGGAGTGTCAGAAGAGAAACTGGGAGTGTCGGAGGTGTAGCCTGGGGGTGTCTGGAGGTGCCTGGGAGTGTCGAGAACCAGGGAGTGTAAGAGGTGTGCCTGGGAGTGTCAGGAGGTGTTCCTGGGTGTCAGAGGTGTACCTGGGGTGTCAGAGGAACCAAGGGTGTCAGAGAGACTGGGGAGTGTCAGAGGTGTACCTGGGAGTGTCTGAGGTGTGCCTGGGGTGTCAGAGGTGTTCTGAGAGTGTCAGGCGTGTGCCTGGGAGGTCGGTGTGCACTGGAGTGTCAGAGGTGTACCTGGGAGTGTCAGTGGTGTGCCTGGGAGTGTCATTGATGTACCTTGGAGTGTCTGAGGTGTACCTGGAAGTGTCAGGTGTGGGAGTGTGAGGTGTACCTGGGAGTGTCAGAGGTGCCTGGGTGTGTCAGGGGTGTACAAGGGGTGTCAGTGGGTACTGGGAGTGTCAGAGGTGTACCTGGGAGTGTCGGAGGTGTACATGGAGTGTGAGAGGTGTACCAAGGAGTATCAGAGGTTTCCCTGGGAGTGTCGGAGTTGTACCTGGGATTGTCCGATGCGGACCTGGGAGTGTCAGAGGTGTACCTGGGAGTATCAAAGGTGTACCTGGGAGTGTCAGAGGAGTACCTGGGAGTGTCAGAGGTGTACCTGGGAGTATGGGAGGTGTACCTGGGAGTGTCGGAGGTGTACATGGGAATATCGGAGGTGTACATGGGAATATCGGAGGTGTACCAGGGAGTGTCAGAGGTGTACCTGGGAGTTTTAGACGTGTATTAGGGAGTGACAGAGGAGTACCTAGGAATGTCAGAGGTGTACCTGGGAGTGTGAGAAGTTTACCTGGGAGTGTCAGTGGTGTACCTGGGAGTTTCAGAGGTGTACCTAGGAGTGTCAGAGGTGTACCTGGGAGTGTCAAAGGTGTACCTGTGAGTGTCAGAGGTGTACATGGGAGTGTCGGAGGTGTACCTGGGAGTGTAAGAAGTGTACCTGGGAGTGTCGGAGGTGTACCTGGGAGTGTCGGAGGTGTACCTGGGAGTGTCAGCGGTGTACCTGGGAGTGTCTGATGTGTACCTGTGAGTGTCAGAGGTGTGCGTGGGAGTGTCAGAGGTGCACTTGGGAGTGTCAGGGGTGCACCTTGGAGTGTCTGAGGTGTACCTAGGAGTTTCAGAGGTGTACCTGGGAGTGTCAGAGGTGTACCTAGGAGTATCGGAAGTTTACCTGGGAGTGTCGGAGTTGTACCTGGGACAGTCGGAGGAGGACCTGGGAGTCTCAAATGTGTACCTGGGAGTATCGGAGGTGTAGCTGGGAATATCGGAGTTGTACCTGGGAATATCGGAGGTGTACCAGGGAGTGTCAGTGGTGTACCTGGGAGTGTCAGAGGTGAACCAGGGAGTGTCAGAGGAGTACCTGGGAGGGGTGTACCTGGGAGTGTCAGAGGTGTACCTGGGAGTGTCAGGGTTATACCTGGGAGTGTCAGAGGTGTACCTGGGAGTGTCGGAGGTGTAACTGGGAGTGTCGGAGGTGTAACTGTGAGTGTTGGAGCTGTAACTGGGAGTGTCTGAGGTGTACCTGGGTGTGTCAGAAGTTTACCTGGGAGTGTCTGAGGTGTACCCTGGTGTGTCAGAGGTGTACCTGGGAGTGTCAGAGGAGTACCTGGGAGTGTCAGAAGTGTACCTGGGAGTGTCTGAGGTGTACCTGGGAGTGTCTGAGGTGTACCTGGGAGTGTCAGAGAAGAACCAGGGAGTGTAAGAGGTGTACCTGGGAGGCTGAGGTGTACCTGGAGCACAGAGGGCACCTGGAGTGCTTGGCAGAACCAAGGAGTGTCAGGAGGAGCCCTGGAGTGTCAGAGGTGGCACCTGGGAGTGTCTGAGGTGTACATGGGAGTGTCAGAGGTGTACCTGGGAGTGTCAGTGGTGTACCTGGGAGTGTCATTGATGTAACTGGGAGTGTCTGAGGTGTACCTGGAAGTGTCAGGGCTGGAAGTGTCAGAGGTGTACCTGGAAGTGTGTGAGGTGTACCTGGGATTGTCAGAGTTGTACCTGGAAGTGTCTGAGGTGTACATGGCATGTCAGAGGTGTACCTGGGAGTGTCAGAAGTGTACCTGGGAGTGTCAGAGGTGTACCTGGCAGTGTCAGAGGTGTACCTGGGAGTGTCTGAGGTGTACCTGGGAGTGCCGGAGGTGTACCTGAGAGTGTCAGGGGTGTACCTGGGAATGTCACGGGTGTACCTGAGAGTGTCAGAGGTGTACCTGGGAGTGTCAGAGGTGTACCTGGGAGAGTCTGAGGTGTACCTGGGAGTGTCTAAGGTGTACCTGGGAGTGTCAGGGAAGAACCAGGGAGTGTAAGAGGTGTACCTGGGAGTGTCAGAGGTGTACCTGGGAGTGTCAGAGGTGAACTTAAAGGAGTGTCAGAGAGAGAGCTGGGAGTGTCAGAGGTGTACCTGGGGTGTCAGAGGTGTACCTGGGAGTATCGGGTGTACCTAGGGTATCAGGTTTCCCTGGGAGTGTCGGAGTTGTACAAGGGTTGTCAGATGCGGACCTGGGGAGTGTCAGAGGTGTGCCTGGGGAGTATCAAAGGTGTACCTGGGGTGTCAGAGGGAGTACCTGGGAGTGTCAGGGAATTGTGCCTGGGAGTGTCAGAGGTGTACCTGGGAGTATCAAAGGTGTACCTGGGAGTGTCAGAGGAGTACCTGGGAGTGTCAGAGGTGTACCTGGGAGTATGGGAGGTGTACCTGGGAGTGTCGGAGGTGTACATGGGAATATCGGAGGTGTACATGGGAATATCGGAGGTGTACCAGGGAGTGTCAGAGGTGTACCTGGGAGTTTTAGACGTGTATTAGGGAGTGACAGAGGAGTACCTAGGAATGTCAGAGGTGTACCTGGGAGTGTGAGAAGTTTACCTGGGAGTGTCAGTGGTGTACCTGGGAGTTTCAGAGGTGTACCTAGGAGTGTCAGAGGTGTACCTGGGAGTGTCAAAGGTGTACCTGTGAGTGTCAGAGGTGTACATGGGAGTGTCGGAGGTGTACCTGGGAGTGTAAGAAGTGTACCTGGGAGTGTCGGAGGTGTACCTGGGAGTGTCGGAGGTGTACCTGGGAGTGTCAGCGGTGTACCTGGGAGTGTCTGAGGTGTACCTGGGAGTGTCAGATGTGTGCCTGGGAGTGTCAGAGGTGCACTTGGGAGTGTCAGAGGTGCACCTTGGAGTGTCTGAGGTGTACCTAGGAGTGTCAGAGGTGTACCTGGGAGTGTCAGAGGTGTACCTAGGAGTATCGGAAGTTTACCTGGGAGTGTCGGAGTTGTACCTGGGACAGTCGGAGGCGGACCTGGGAGTCTCAAAGGTGTAACTGGGAGTATCGGAGGTGTACCTGGGAATATCGGAGGTGTACCTGGGAATATCGGAGGAGTGCCAGGGAGTGTCAGTGGTGTACCTGGGAGTGTCAGAGGTGAACCAAGGAGTGTCAGAGGAGTACCTGGGAGGGGTGTTCATGGGAGTGTCGGAGGCGTACCTGAGAGTGTCAGGGTTATACCTGGGAGTGTCAGGGGTGTACCTGGGAGTGTCGGAGGTGTAACTGGGAGTGTCGGAGGTGTAACTGGGAGTGTTGGAGCTGTAACTGGGAGTGTCTGAGGTGTGCCTGGGAGTGTCTAAGGTGTGCCTGGGGTGTCAGGGAAGAGCCAGGGGTGTGAGGTGTACCTGGGGGTCAGAGGTGTGCCTGGGGTGTCAGAGGTGTACCTGGGAGTGTCAGAGGTGAGCAAGGAGTGTCAGAAGAGAAACTGGAGTGACAGAGGTGTACCTGGGAGTGTCTGAGGGTGTGCCTGGGGTGTCAGGCGTGTACCTGGGAGGTCAGTGGTGTACCTGGGAGTGTCAGAGGTGTGCCTGGGAGTGTCAGTGGTGTACCTGGGAGTGTCATTGATGTACTTGGGTGTCTGGGGTGTGCCTGGAGTGTCAGGTGTGGAAGTGTCAGGGTGTGCCTGGGAGTGTCAGAGATGTACCTGGGTGTGTCAGGGGTGTACAGGGAGTGTCAGTGGGGTACCTGGGAGTGTCGGAGGTGTGCATGGAGTGTCAGAGGTGTACCTGGGGAGTGTGAGAGGTGTGCCTAGGAGTATCGGGAGGTTTCCTGGGAGTGTCGGAGTTGTACCTGGGATTGTCCGGTGCGGACCTAGTGTCAGAGGTGTACCTGGGAGTATCAAAGGTGTACCTGGGAGTGTCAGAGGTACCTGGGAGTGTCAGGGTGTACCTGGGAGTGGGAGGTGTGCCTGGGAGTATCGAGGGTGTACCTGGGAGTGAGAGTGTACCTGGGAATTGTCAGAGGTGTACCTGGGTGTCAGGTGTGCCTGGGAATGTCAGGGTGTGCCCTGGAGTGTCAGGTGCACTGTCAGGGGTGTAACTGGGAGTGTCAGGGGTGTAACTGGGAGTGTCGGAGGTGTAACTGGGAGTGTCGGAGGTGTAACTGGGAATGTCTGAGGTGTACCTGGGAGTGTCAGAGGTGTACCTGGGAGTATCAGAGGTGTAACTGGGAGTGTCAGAGGGTACCTGGGAGTGTCAGGGGTGTAACTGGGAGTGTCAGAGGTGTACCTGGTAGTGTCAGAGGTGTACCTGGGAGTGTCAGTGGTGTACCTGGGAGTGTCATTGATGTACCTTGGAGTGTCTGAGGTGTACCTGCAGGGTGTCAGGTGTGGAAGTGTCAGAGGTGTACCTGCGAGTGTCAGAGGTGTACCTGCAGTGTCAGAGGTGTACCTGGGTGTCAGGGTGTCAAGGAGGTATGGAGACCTGGGAGTGTCAGAGGTGTACCAAGTGTCAGTACATGGGTGTCAGAGTGTGCCTGGGAGTGTGAGAGGTGTACCTAGGGTATCGGAGGTTTCCTGGGAGTGTCAGGTTGCCTGGGATTGTCCGGTGCGGACCTGGGAGTGTCAGAGGTGTACCTGGGGTATCACGGGTGTGCCTGGGAGTGTCAGGAGGGAGTACCTGGGGTGTCAGAGGTGTTCCTGGGAGTATGGGGGTGTACCTGGGGTATCGAGAGGTGTACCTGGGGTGTCAGGGTTTACCTGGGAGTATCAGAGGTGTACCTGGGGTGTCAGAGGTGTGCAGAATGTCAGAGTTGTGCCTGGAAGTGTCAGGGGTGCACCTAGGAGGTGTCAGGGGTGTAACTGGGTGTCAGGGGTGTAACTGGGAGTGTCGGAGGTGTAACTGGGAGTGTCGGAGTGTAACTGGGAGTGTCTGAGGTGTACTGGGAGTGTCAGAGGCGTACCTGGGGTATCAGAGGTGTAACTGGAGTGTCAGAGGAGTACCTAGAAGTGTCAGGGGTGTAACTGGGGTGTCAGAGGTGTACCAGGGAGTGTCAGAGGTGTCCTGGAGTGTCAGAGTGTGGGAGTGTCAGGGGTGTAACTGGGAGTGTCTGAGGGTGTGCCTGGGGTGTCAGAGGGTGTACCTGGGAGCATCAGGAGTGTGCCTGGGAGTGTCAGAGGTGTACCTGGGAGTGTCAGAGGTGAACCCGGGAGTGTCAGGGTGTACCAGCAGTGTCAGAGGTGTACCTGGGAGTGTCACAGGTGTACCTAGAAGTGTCAGCGGTGTAACTGGAGTGTCATGGATGTAACTGGGGTGTCAGAGGTGTGCCTGGGAGTGTCAGAGGTGACCTGGGGTGTCAGAGGTGTCAGGGAGTGTCAGAGGTGTCCTGGGTGTCGAGGTGACAGGAGTTTGAGGGTGTCCTGGGGTGTCAGAGAATTACTGGGGAGTGTCAGGGGTGTGCCTGGGAGTGTCAGGGGTGCACTAGGAGTGTCAGGGGTGTAACTGGGAGTGTCAGGGGTGTGGCTGGGAGTGTCGGAGGTGTAACTGGGGTGTCGCAGGTGTAACTGGGGTGTCGGAGCTGTAACTAGGGAGTGTCTGAGGTACCTGGGAGTGTCAGAAGTCTACCTGGGAATGTCTGAGGTGTACCTGGGAGTGTCAGGTGTACCTGGGAATGTCAGGAGTAGTACCTGGGAGTGAGAGGTTGTACCTGGGAGTGTCTGAGGTGTACCTGGGAGTGTAAGAGGCACCTGGGACATGAGGAGAACCAGGAGTAAGAGGTGTACCTGGGAGGTCAGAGGTGTGACCTGGGAGTGTCAGAGGTGTCACTGGAGTGTCAAGGTGTACCAAGGAGGTCAGAGGAGTACCTGGGAGTGTCAGAGGAGTACCTGGAGTGTGGGAGGAGTACCTGGGAGTGTCAGGGCTGTAACTGGGAGTGTCAGAGGTGTACCTGGGAGGTTAGGGGTGTAACTGGGAGTAAGAGGTGTACTTGAAATGTCATAAGTGTACCTGGGAATGTCAGGGGTGTACCTGGGAGTGTCAGGGGTATACCTTGGAGTGTCAGGGGTGTACCTAGGAGTGTTGGAGGTGTACTGGGAGGGTGTCGGAGGTAACTGGGAGTGTCGGAGCTGTAACTGGGAGTGTCTGAGGTGTACCTGGGAGGTCAGCAGTGTACCTGTGAGTGTCTGAGGTGTACCTGGGAGTGTCTGAGGTACCTGGGCGTGTCAGAGGAGAACCAGGAGTGTAAGAGGTGTACCTGGGAGGTCAGATGTGTACCTGGGAGTGTCAGAGGTGTACCTGGGAGTGTCAAGGTGAACCAAGGAGTGTCAGAGGAGTACCTGGGAGTGTCGGAGGTGTACCTGGGAGTGTCTGAGGTGTACCTGGGAGTGTCAGGGTGTACCTGGGAGTGTCATTGATGGCCTGGGAGTGTCTGGAGGTACCTGGAAGGTCAGGGCTGGAAGTGTCAGAGGTGTACCTGGGAGTGTCAGAGGTGTACCTGGGAGTGTCAGAGGTGTACTGGGAGTGTCAGGGGTGTAACTGGGAGTGTCTGAGGTGCCTGGGGAGTGTCAGAGGTGTACCTGGGGAGCATTAGAGGTGTAACCTGGGAGTGTCAGAGGTGTACCTAGTGTCAGGGGTGTAACTGGAGTGTCAGAGGTACCTGGAAGTGTCAGAGGTGTACCTGGGAGTGTCAGGGTGTACCAGGTGTCATGTCTGGGAGGCCAGGTGTAATGGGAGTGTCGAGGTACCTGGGGTGTCAGGTGTACCTGGGAGTGTCAGAGGTGAACCTGGGAGTGTCAGAGGTGTACCAGGAGTGTCGGAGGTGTACCTGGAGTGACAGAGGTGAACCAGGGAGTTTGAGAGGTGTACCTGGAGTGTCAGGAGGTGTACCTGGGAGGTCAGAGGTGTACCTGGGAGGCTGGGGGTGTAACTGGGAGTGTCTGAGGTGTACCTGGGAGTGTCAGAGGTGTACCTGGGAGCATTAGAGGTGTACCTGGGAGTGTCAGAGGTGTACCTGGGAGTGTCAGAGGTGAACCTGGGAGTGTCAGAGGTGTACCAGCGAGTGTCAGAGGTGTACCTGGGAGTGTCACAGGTGTACCTAGAAGTGTCATGTGTAACTGGGAGTGTCATGGATGTAACTGGGAGTGTCAGAGGTGTACCTGGGAGTGTCAGAGGTGAACCTGGGAGTGTCAGAGGTGTACCAGGGAGTGTCAGAGGTGTACCTGGGAGTGTCAGAGGTGAACCAGGAGTTGGAGAGGTGTACCTGGGAGTGCTGGGAGGATTACCTGGGAGGTCAGAGGTGTACCTGGGAGGTTGGGGTGCACCTAGGAGTGTCAGGGGTGTAACTGGGAGTGCTGTGTAACTGGGAGTGCCGAGGTGGTCTGGGAGGTTGCAGGTAACTGGGAGGTCGGGAGCTGTAACTAGGAGTGTCTGAGGTGTACCTGGGAGTGTCAGAAGTCTACCTGGGAATGTCTGAGGTGTACCTGGGAGTGTCAGAGGTACCTGGGAGGCCAGAGTAGTACCTGGGAGTGTGAGAGGTTGTACCTGGGAGTGTCTGAGGTGTACCTGGAGTAAGAGGTGTACCTGGGAGGTCAGGAGGAGAACCAGGAGTGTAAGAGGTGTACCTGGGAGTGTCAGGAGGTGTACCTGGGAGGGTCAGAGGTGTACCCCGGAGTGTCAAGGTGTACCAAGGAGTGTCAGAGGAGCACCTGGGAGTGTCAGAGGAGTCCTGGGAGGTCAGAGGAGTACCTGGGAGTGTCAGGGCTGTAACTGGGAGTGTCAGAGGTGTACCTGGGAGTGTCAGGGGTGTAACTGGGAGGTGAGGAGGTGTACTTGGAAATGACATATGTACCTGGGAATGTCAGGTGTGTACCTGGGAGTGTCAGGTATGCCTTGGAGGTCAGGGTGTACCTAGGAGTGTCGGAGGTGTAACTGGGAGTGTCGGAGGTGTAACTGGGGAGTGCCGGAGCTGTAACTGGGAGTGTCTGAGGTGTGCCCTGGGAGTGTCAGCAGTGTACCTGTGGAGTGTCTGAGGTGTACCTGGGAGTGTCTGAGGTGGCACCTGGGCGTGTCAGAGGAAGAACCAGGGAGGAGGTGTACCTGGGAGTGTCTGATGTGTACCTGGAGTGTCAGAGGTGCATCTGGGAGGTCAGGAGGTGAACCTGGGAGTGTCAGGAGGTGTATGAGGAGTGTCAGAGGTGTACTCTGGGAGTGTCACAGGTGTAGCAGGAAGTGTCAGCGTGTAACTGGGAGTGTCATGGATGTAACTGGGAGTGTCAGGAGGTGTACCTGGGAGGGGTTGTGAGGTGAACCTGGGAGTGCTGGGAGGTGATCCAGGGAGTGTCAGAGGTGTACCTGGGAGTGTCAGAGGTTAACCAGGAGTTTGAGAGGTGTACTGGGAGGTCAGAGGATTACCTGGGAGTGTCAGAGGTGCACCTGGGAGTGTCGGAGCTGTAACTGGATGTCTGAGGTACCTGGGAGGTCAGCAGTGCACTCCTGGAGTGTCTGAGGTGTACATTGGGAGTGTCTGAGGCCTGGCATCAGAGGAGAACCAGGAGTGTAAGAGGTGTACCTGGGAGTGTCAGATGTGTACCTGGGAGTGTCAGAGGTGTACCTGGGAGTGTCAGAGGTGAACCTGGGAGTGTCAGAGGTACCAGCGAGTGTCAGAGGAGTCCTGGGAGTGTCAGGCTGTAACTGGGAGGTCAGAGGTGTGCCTGGGAGTGTCAGAGTGAACCTGGGAGTGTCAGAGGTGTGCCAGGGAGGTCAGAGGTGTGACCTGGGAGGACAGAGGTGAACCAGGGAGTTTGAGAGGTGCACTGGGAGTGTCAGAGGTGTACCTGGAGGGTCAGGGGTGTAACTGGGAGTGTCGGAGGTAACTGGGAGTGTCGCAGGTGTAACTGGGAGTGTCGGGAGCTGTAACTAGAGTGTCTGGAGGGTGTACCTGGGAGGTCAGAGGTCTGCCCTGGGAATGTCTGAGGTGTACCTGGGAGTGTCAGAGTTGCACCTGGGAGTGTCAGGAGTAGTACCTGGGAGTGCTGAGGTACCTGGGAGGTAAGAGGTGCATGGAGGGCAGAGGAGAACCAGGGAGTGTAAGAGGTGTGACCTGGGAGTGTCAGAGGTGTACCTGAGGTCAGAGGTGTACTGGAGGCTGTAAAGTTAAGGAGTGTCAGGAGGAGTCCTGGGAGTGTCAGAGGAGTACCTGGGAGTGTCAGGGCTGTAACTGGGAGGTCAGAGGTGTGACCTGGGAGTGTCAGGGTGTAACTGGGAGTGTAAGAGGTGTATTGGAAGTGTCATAGGGTGTACCTGGGAATGACAGGGTGTACCTGAGTGTCAGGGTATACCTGGGAGTGTCAGGGTGCACCTTAGGAGTGTCGGAGGTGTAACTGGGAGTGTCGGAGGTAACTGGGAGTGTCGGATGTAACTGGGAGTGTCTGAGGTGTGCCTGGGAGGTCAGCAGTGTACCTGTGAGTGTCTGAGGTGTACCTGGGAGTGTCTGGAGGTGTACCTGGGAGGTCAGAGGAGAACCAGGAGTGTAAGAGATGTACCTGGGAGTGTCAGATGTGTACCTGGGAGTGTCAGAGGTGTACCTGGGAGTGTCATGGAGAACCAAGGAGTGTCAGAGGAGTATCTGGGAGTGTCGGAGGTGTACCTGGGAGGTCTGAGGTGTACCTGGGAGTGTCAGGGTGTAACTGGGAGGTCTGGCTGATGCACCTGGGAGTGTCTGAGGTGTACCTGGAAGTGTCGGCTGGAAGTGTCAGGAGGCGGACCTGGGAGTGTCTGAGGTGTGCACCTGGATTGTCAGAGGTGTGCCTGGAAGTGTCTGAGGTATACATGGCATGTCAGAGGTGTGCCTGGGAGTGTCAGAGGTGTACCTGGGAGACTATGAGGTGTACCTGGGAGTGTCAGAGGTGTACCTGGGAATGTGGAGAGGTGTACCTGGTAAAGGGGTGCACTTAGGGAGTTGTCAGGTGTAACTGGGAGGTTAGGTGTAACTGGGAGTGTGATGTGTAACTGGGTGTGTCAGAGTTGTAACTGGGAGTGTCTGAGGTGTACCAGGGAGTGTGAGAGGTGTACCTGGGAGTATCAGAGGTGTACCTGGGAGTGTCAGAGGAGTAACTGGGAGTGTCGGAGGTGTCCTGGGAGGTCTGAGGTGCACCTGGGAGGTCAGAGGTGAACCTGGGAGTGACAGAGGTGTACCAGGGAGGTCAGTGGTGTACCTGGGAGTGTCACAGGTGAACCAGGGAGGTCAGGAGGTGTACCTGGGAGTGTCAGAGGCTGTGCCTGGGTGTGTCAGAGGTGTACCTGGGAGTGTCAGGTTCTGGGAGTGTCAGGGAGGTGTACTTGGGAGGTCAGGGGTATACCTGGGAGTGTCAGGAGGAGTACCTGGGAGTGTCAGAGGTGTACCTGAATGTGAGAGGTGTACTTTGGCAGGTCAGAGGTGCACCTAGGAGTGTCAAGGGTGTAACTGGGAGTGTAGGGGTGTACTGGGAGTGTCGGAGGTGTAACTGGGTGTCAGGAGTTGTAACTGGGAGTGTCTGAGGTGTACCAGGGAGTGTGAGAGGTGTACCTGGGAGTATCAGAGGTGTACCTGGGAGGTCAGAGGAGTACCTGGAGGTCTGGTGTGTAACTGGGAGCAAGGTGTACCTGAAGTGTCAGGAGGTGCACCTCGGAGGTCAGGGTATCTAGGAATGTCAGGGTGTAATTGGTGTCATGGATGTACTGGGAGGTCGGAGGTGTAACTGGAGTGTCTTAGGTGTACCTGGGAGTGTCTTAGGTGTACCTGGGAGTGTCAGAGGTGTACCTGGGAGTGTCAGAGGTGAACCTGGGAGTGACAGAGGTGTACCAGGGAGTGTCAGGGGTGTACCTGGGAGTGTCACAGGTGAACCAGGGAGTGTCAGAGGTGTACCTGGGAGTGTCAGAGGTGTACCTGGGAGTGTCAGAGGTGTACTTGGGAGTGTCAGGGGTATACCTGGGAGTGTCAGGGGTGTACTGGGAGGTGGAGGTGTAACTAGGAGTGTCGGACGTGTAACTGGGAGTGTCGGAACTATAGCTGGGAGTGTCTGAGGTGTCCCTGGGAGTTTCAGAAGTGTACCTGGGTGTCTGAGGTGCACTGGAGTGTCAGAGGTACCTGGGAGGTCAGTGGAGTCCTGGGAGTGTCAGAGGTGTCCCTGGGAGTGTCTGAGGTGTACCTGGGAGTGTCTGAGGTGTACCTGGGAGTGTCAGGAGGAACCAGGGAGTGTAAGAGGTGTACCTGGGAGTGTCAGAGGTATACCTGGGAGTAGAGAAGTACCTGGGAGTATCGAAGGTGCACTGGGAGTGTCAGAGGTGTACCTGGGAGTATCAGAGGTGTACCTGGGAGTGTCAGAGGTGTACCTGGAATGTCAGGAGGTATACCTGGGAGTGTCGCAGGTGTAACTGGGAGTGTCGGAGCTGTAACTGAGTGTCTGAGGTGTACCTGGGAGTGTCAGAAGTTCACTGGAATGTCTGAGGTGTACCTGGGGTGTCGAGTTGTACCTGGGTGTCCTGGGGGGGTGTACCTGGGAGTGTCAGAGGTGTACCTGGGAGTGTAAGAGGTGTACCTGGGAGGCCAGAGGAGAACCAGGGAGGTAAGAGGTGTACCGGAGGTCAGAGGTGTACCTGGGAGTGTCAGGGGGTGTACCTGGGAATGTCAGGGGTGTACCTGGGAGGTCAGGGTATTCCTGAGGTCAGGGTGTACCAAGGAGTGTCAAGGTGTACCAAGGAGTGTCAGAGGAGTACCTGGGAGTGTCAGAGGAGTACCTGGGAGTGTCAGGGCTGTAACTGGGAGTGTTAGAGGTGTACCTGGGAGTGTCAGGGGTGTAACTGGGAGTGTAAGAGGTGTACTTGGAAGTGTCATAGGTGTACCTGGGAATGTCAGGGGTGTACCTGGGAGTGTCAGGGGTATACCTGGAAGTGTCAGGGTGTGCACCTGGGGTGTCAGAGGTGTAACTGGGAGGTTGTAGGTGTAACTGGGAGTGTCGGAGCTGTAACTGGGAGTGTCTGAGGTGTACCTGGGAGGCCGGGGCAGTGTACCTGGGAGTGTCTGAGGTGTACCTGGGAGTGTCTGAGGTGTACCTGGGAGTGTCAGAGGAGAACCAGGGAGTGTAAGAGGTGTACCTGGGAGTGTCAGATGTGTACCTGGGAGTGTCAGAGGTACCTGGGAGTGTCAAGGTGAACCAGGAGTGTCAGAGGAGACGGGAGTGTCGGAGGTGTACCTGGGAGTGTCTGAGGTGTACCTGGGAGGTCAGGGGTGTACCTGGGAGGTCATTGATGGCCTGGGAGTGTCTGAGGTGTACCTGGAAGTGTCAGGGCTGGAAGTGTCAGGAGGTGTACCTGGGAGTGTCTGAGGTGTACATGGGATTGTCAGAGGTGTACCTGGAAGTGTCTGAGGTATACATGGCATGTCAGAGGTGTACCTGGGAGTGTCAGAGGTGTACCTGGGAGTATCAGAGGTGTACATGGGAGTGTCAGAGGTGTACCTGGGAATGTGAGAGGTGTATCTGGCAGTGTCAAGGGTGCACCTAGGAGTGTCAGGGGTGTAACTCGGAGTGTCAGGGGTGTAACTGGGAGTGTCGGAGGTGTAACTGGGTGTGTCAGAGTTGTAACTGGGAGTGTCTGAGGTGTACCTGGGAGTGTGAGAGGTGTACCTGGGAGTATCAGAGGTGTACCTGGGAGTGTCAGAGGAGTCCTGGGAGTGTCATGGGTGTAACTGGGAGTGTCAAAGGGCCTGGAAGTGTCAGAGGTGTACCTGGGAGTGTCAGGGGTGTACCTAGGAGTGTCAGCGGTGTAATTGGGTGTGTCATGGATGTAACTGGGAGTGTCGGAGGTGTAACTGGGAGTGTCGGAGGTGTAACTGGGAGTGTCTTAGGTGTACCTGGGAGTGTCAGAGGTGTACCTGGGAGTGTCAGAGGTGAACCTGGGAGTGACAGAGGTGTACCAGGGAGTGTCAGGGGTGTACCTGGGAGTGTCACAGGTGAACCAGGAGGTCAGAGGTGTACCTGGGAGGTCAGAGGTGTACCTGGGAGTGTCAGAGGTGTACTTGGGAGTGTCAGGGGTATACCTGGGAGTGTCAGGGGTGTACCTGGGAGTGTCGGAGGTGTAACTAGGAGTGTCGGACGTGTAACTGGGAGTGTCGGAACTATAGCTGGGAGTGTCTGAGGTGTCCTGGGAGTTTCAGAAGTGTACCTGGGAGTGTCTGAGGTGTACCTGGGAGTGTCAGAGGTGTACCTGGGAGTGTCAGAGAGTACCTGGGAGTGTCAGAGGTGTCCCTGGGAGTGTCTGAGGTGTACCTGGGAGTGTCTGAGGTGTACCTGGGAGGTCAGAGGAGAACCAGGGAGTGTAAGAGGTGTACCTGGGAGTGTCAGAGGTATACCTGAGTATCAGAGGTGCACTGGGAGTATCGAAGGTGTACCTGGGAGGTCAGAGGTGTACCTGAGTATCAGAGGTGTACCTGGGAGGTCGAGGTGTACCTGGGAATGTCAGAGGTATACCTGGGAGTGTCGTAACTGGGAGGTCGGAGCTGTAACTAGGAGTGTCTGAGGTGTACCTGGGAGTGTCAAGGTGAACCAAGGAGTGTCGAGGAGTACCTGGGAGTGTCGGAGGTGTACCTGGGAGTGTCTGAGGTGTACCTGGGAGTGTCAGGGGTGTACCTGGGAGGCTCATTGATGTACCTGGGAGTGTCTGGAGGTGTACCTGGAAGTGTCAGGGCTGGAAGTGTCAGAGGTGTGCACCTGGGAGTGTCTGAGGTGTACATGGGATTGTCAGAGGTGTACCTGGAAGTGTCTGAGGTATACATGGCATGTCAGAGGTGTACCTGGGAGTGTCAGAGTTGTACCTGGGAGTATCAGAGGTGTACATGGGGAGTGTCAGAGGTGTACCTGGGAATGTGAGGTGTATCTGGCAGTCAAGGGTGCACCTAGGGGAGGGTGTAACTCGGAGTGTCAGGGGTAACTGGGAGTGTCGGAGGTGTGGGTGTGTCAGAGTTGTAACTGGGAGTGTCTGAGGTACCTGGGAGTGTGAGGTGTACCTGGGAGTCAGAGGTGTACCTGGGAGTGTCAGAGGAGTACCTGGGAGTGTCATGGGTGTAACTGGGAGTGTCAAAGGTGTACCTGGAAGTGTCAGAGGTGTACCTGGGAGTGTCAGGGGTGTACCTAGGAGGTCAGCGGTGTAATTGGGTGTCATGGATGTAACTGGGAGTGTCGGAGGTGTAACTGGGAGTGTCTAAGGTGTACCTGGGAGGTCAGGAGGTGTACCTGGGAGGTTCGGAGGTGAACCTAGTGACAGGTGTACCACGGAGTGTCAGAGGTGTACCTGGGAGAGTCACAGGTGAACCAGGGAGGTCAGAGGTGTACCTGGAGTGTCAGAGGTGTACCTGGGAGTGTCAGAGGTGTACTTGGGAGTGTCAGTATGTCTGGGAGTGTCAGGGGTGTACCTGGGAGTGTCGAGGTGTAACTAGGAGTGGACGTGTAACTGGGGAGTGTCGGAGCTATGGCTGGGAGTGTCTGGAGGTGTCCTGGGAGTTTCAGATGGGGTGCACCTGGGAGTGTCTGAGGTGTGCCTGGGAGTGTCAGAGGTACCTGGGAGTGTCAGAGGAGTACCTGGGAGTGTCAGAGGTGTCCTGGGAGTGTCTGAGGTGTGCCTGGAGGCTCAAGGTGTACCTGAGAGGTCAGAGGAGAACCAGGAATGTAAGAGGTGTACCTGGGAGTGTCAGGAGGTGTACATGGGAGTATCAGAGGTGTACCTGGGAGTATCGACGGTGTACCTGGGAGTGTCAGAGGTGTACCTGGGAGTATCAGAGGTGTGCCTGGGAGTGTCAGGAGGTGTACCTGGAATGTCAGAGGTGTGACCTGGGAGTGTCAGGCACCTAGAGTGCTGAGGCGGTGTAACTGGGAGTGTCAGGCGTGTAACTGGGAGTGTCGGAGGTGTAACTGGGAGTGTCGGAGGTGTAACTGGGAGTGTCTTAGGTGTACCTGAGAGTGTCAGAGGTGTACCAGGGAGTGTCAGAGGTGTACCTGGGAGTGTCAGAGGTGAACCATGGAGTGTCAGAGGTGTACCTGGGAGTGTCAGAGGTGTACCTGGGAGTGTCAGAGGTGTACCTGAGTGTCAGGGGTATACCTGGGAGGTCAGGGGTATACCTGGAGTGTCAGGGGTGTGGCATGGGAGTGTCGCAGGTGTAACTGGGAGGTCGGAGGTAACTGGGAGTGTCGGAGCTGTAACTGGGAGTGTCTGGTGGTGTACCTGGGAGTCTCAGAAGTGTACCTGGGAGTGTCTGAGGTACCTGGGAGTGTCAGAGGTGCATGTGGGAGTGTCGAGGAGTACCTGGGAGTGCTGGGAGGTGTCCCTGGGAGTGTCTGAGGTGTACCTGGGAGTGTCTGAGGTGTACCTGGAGTGTCAGAGGAGAACCAGGAGTGAGAGGTGTACCTGGGAGTGTCAGAGGTGTGCCTGGGAGTGTCAGAGGTACCTGGCAGTGTCAGAGGTGTACCTGGGAGTGTCTGAGGTGTACCTGGGAGCGGAGGTGGCACCTGGGAGTGTCATGGATACCTGGGAGTGTCTGAGGTGTACCTGGAAGTGTCTGGCTGAAGTGTCAGAGGGTACCTGGAGTAGCAGAGGTGTACCTGGGAGTGTCAGAGGTGTACCTGGGAGTGTCAGTGGTGTACCTGGGAGTGTCATTGATGTACCTGGAGGTCTGAGGTGTGACCTGAAGTGTCAGGGCTGGAAGTGTCAGAGGTGTACCTGGGAGTGTCAGAGGTGTACCTGGGATTGTCAGAGGTGTACCTGGAAGTGTCTGAGGTGTACATGGCATGTCAGAGGTGTACCTGGGAGTGTCAGGAGGTGTACCTGGGAGTCAGAGGTGTGCCTGGCAATGTCAGAGGTGTACCTGGGAGTATCTGAGGTGTACCTGGGAGTGTGGAGGTGTACCTGGGGAAGTCAGGGGTGCACCTGGGAATGTCAGGGGTGTACCTGGGAGTATCAGAGGTGTGCCTGGGAGTGTCAGAGGTGTACCTGGGAATGTCAGAGGTACCTGGGAGTGTCAGGGGCACCTAGGAGTGTCAGCGGTGTAACTGGGAGTGTCAGGCGTGTAACTGGGAGTGGGAGGTGTAACTGGGAGGTCGGAGGTGTAACTGGGAGTGTCTTAGGTGTACCTAGAGTGTCAGAGGTGTACCAGGAGTGTCAGAGGTGTACCTGGGAGTATCAGAGGTGAACCATGGAGTGTCAGAGGTGTACCTGAGGGTGTCAGAGGTGTACCTGGGAGTGTCAGAGGTGTGCCTGGGGTGTCAGGGGATACCTGGGAGTGTCAGGGGTATGCCTGGGGTGTCAGGGGTGTACCTGGGAGTGTCGCAGGTGTAACTGGGAGTGTCGGAGGTGTGGCTGGGAGTGTCGGGCTGTAACTGGGAGTGTCTGGGGTGTGCCTGGGAGTCTCAGAGTGTACCTGGGAGTGTCTGAGGTGTGCCTGGGTGTCAGAGGTGTGCGTGGGGTGTCAGAGGAGTACCTGGGGTGTCAGAGGTGTCCTGGGAGTGTCTGAGGTGTACCTGGGGTGTCTGAGGGTGTGCCTGGGGTGTCAGAGGGAGAACCAGGGGGTGTAAGAGGTGTGCCTGGGGTGTCAGAGGTGTGCCTGGGGTGTCAGAGGTGTACCTGGAGTGTCAGAGGTGTACCTGGGGTGTCTGAGGTGTGCCTGGGAGTGCCGGAGGTGTGCCTGGGAGTGTCATTGATGTGCCTGGGGTGTTTGAGGGTGTACCTGGAGTGTCAGGGCTGGAAGTGTCAGAGGGGTGCCTGGGAGTGTTAGCGGTGTACCTGGGAGTGTCAGAGGTGTGCCTGGGGTGTCAGTGGTGTACCTGGGAGTGTCATTGATGTACCTGGGAGTGTCTGAGGTGTACCTGGAAGTGTCAGGGCTGGAAGTGTCAGAGGTGTGCCTGGGAGTGTCAGAGGTGTACCTGGGATTGTCAGAGGTGCCTGGAAGTGTCTGAGGGTGTACATGGCATGTCAGAGGTGTGCCTGGGGTGTCAGAGGTGTACCTGGGAGTGTCAGAGTGTACCTGGCAGTGTCAGAGGTGTGCCTGGGGTATCTGAGGGTGTGCCTGGGGTGCCGGAGGTGTGCCTGGGGTGTCAGGGGTGCACCTGGGAATGTCAGGGTGCACCTGGGAGTGTCAGGGCTTGCCTGGGAGTGTCAGGGTGTACCTGGGAGAGTCAGAGGTGTGCCTGGTAGTGTCTGAGGTGTGCCTGGGGAGTGTCAGAGAAGAACCAGGGAGTGTAAGAGGTGTACCTGGGAGAGTCAGAGGTGTTCCTGGGGTGTCAGAGTGTCCCTGGGGAGTGTCAGAGGTGAACCAGGAGTGTCAGAGAGTACCTAGTGTCAGGGGTGTGCCTGGGAGTGTCTGAGGTGTACCTGGGGAGTGTCAGAGGCGTACCTGGGAGTGTCAGGCGTGTGCCTGGGAGTGTCAGCGGTGTGCAGGCGTGTCAGAGGTGTACCTGGGAGTGTCAGTGGTGTGGCCTGGGGTGTCATTGATGTACCTGTGTGAGTGTCTGAGGTGTGCCTGGAGTGTCAGGGCTGGAAGTGTCAGAGGTGTACCTGGGAGTGTCAGAGGTGTACCTGGGGTGTCAGGGGTGTACCAGGAAGTGTCAGTGGAGTACCTGGGGTGTCAGAGGTGTACCTGGGAGTGTCAGAGGTGTGCATGGGGAGCTCTCAGAGGTGTACATGCAGGAATATCGGAGGTTTACCGGGGGTGTCAGAGGTGTGCCTGGGAGTGTTAGACGTGTATCCAGGGAGTGACAGAGAGTGTAGAATGTCAGGGTGTGCCTGGGGAGTGTGAGAAGTTTACCTGGGAGTGTCAGGGAGGTGTGCCTGGGAGTTTCAGAGGTTGTGCCTGGGAGTGTCAGAGGTGTACCTGGGAGTGTCAAGGTGTGCCTGTGAGTGCCAAGTGTGCATGGGGTGTCGGAGGTGTACCTGGGGTGTAGAAGTGTGCCTGGGGTGTGGAGGTGTGCCTGGGGTGTCGG
Source organism: Homarus americanus (assembly GCF_018991925.1). Classification (NCBI taxonomy): domain Eukaryota; kingdom Metazoa; phylum Arthropoda; class Malacostraca; order Decapoda; family Nephropidae; genus Homarus; species Homarus americanus. The sequence continues at coordinate 31,070 of NW_024719789.1, read as the reverse complement.
AGGTGTGTGCCTGGGAGTGTCAGCGGTGTACCTGGGGAGTGTCTGGGGGGTGTGCCTGGGGAGTGTCAGGCTGTGCCTGGGAGTGTCAGAGGGTTCACTTGGGTATGGGGGTGCACCTTGGAGTGTCTGAGGTGTGCCCTAGGAGTTTCAGAGGTGTGCACAAGTGTCAGAGGTGGCCTGCCTAGGTATCAGAGATTTACCTGGGAGTGTCGGAGTTGTACCCTTGGGACAGTCGGGGAGGACCTGGAAGTCTCAAGGGTGTGCCTGGGGAGTATAGGAGATGTACTTACCAGGAATATCGGAGGTGTGCCTGGGAATATCGGAGGAGTGTACCAGGGGAGTGTCAGTGGTGTGCCTGGGAGTGTCAGAGGTGAACCAGGGGAGTGTCAGAGTGCCTGGGAGTGTCAGGGGTGTGCCTGGGAGTGTCAGAGGTGTGCCTGGGGTGTCAGGGGGTATACCAAGTGTCAGGGGTGTGCCTGGGAGTGTCGGAGGTGTAACTGGGAGTGCCGGAGGTGTGGCTTTGGGAGTGTTGGGCTGTAACTGGGAGTGTCTGAGGTGTACCTGCAGGGGTGTCAGAAGTTTACCTGGGGGTGTCTGAGGGTGTGCCTGGGTGTGTCAGAGGTGTGCCTGGGGTGTGGGGATTGCCTGGGAGTGTCAGGGTGCAGGAGTGTCTGAGGTGAACCTGGGAGTGTCTGGGGTGTGCCTGGGGTGTCAGGGAGAACCAGGGGAGTGTGGGGAATGGCACCTGGGGTGTCAGAGGTGTACCTTGGAGTGTCAGAAGGTGTACCTGGGGAGTGTCAAGGTGAACCAGGATCGTCAGAGGTTCCTGGAGTGTCAGCAGTGTACCTGGGAGTGTCAAGGTGTTCCTGGGAGTGTCAGTGGTGTTGTGCCTGGGAGTGTCATTGATGTACCTGGGAGTGTCTGAGGTGTGCCTGGAAGTGTCAGGGCTGGAGGTATCAGAGGTGTACCTGGAAGTGTCTGAGGGTGTACCTGGGTTGTCAGAGATGTGCCTGGAAGTGTCTGGGGTGTGCATGGCATGTCAGAGGTGTGCCTGGGGTGTCAGAGGTGTACCTGGGGAGTGTCAGAGGTGTGCCTGGCAGTGTCAGAGGTGTGCCTGGGAGTGTTTGAGGTGTGCCTGGGAGTGTGGGGAGGTGTGCCTGGGAGTGTCAGCGGTGTGCCTGGGAGTGTCAAGGTGTGCCTGGGAGTTTCAGTGGTGTGCCTGGGGAGTGTCGTTGATGTACCTGGCAGTGTCTGGTGTGCCTGGAGTGTCAGGGGCTGGAGTGTCAGGGGGTGTGCCTGGAGTGTCTGAGGGCCAGCACTAGGTTGTCAGGAGGAGTGCCTGGGTGTCTGGGGTGTGCATGGCATGTCAGGTGTGCCTGGTAGTGTCCAGAGGGTGTGTGCCTGGGGAGTGTTTGAGGGTGTTCCTGGGAGTGTCAGGGGTGCCTGGGAGTGTCAGCGGTGTGCCTGGGAGTGTCAAGGTTGTGCCTGGGGAATTGTCGTGTGGTGTGCCTGAGGTGTCATTGATGTGCCTGGCAGTGTCTGGGGTGTACCTGGAAGTGTCAGGGGCTGGACGTGTGTGAGGTGTGCCTGGAAGTGGCTGGTGTACCTAGGATTTGTCAGAGGAGTACCTGGAAGTTAATGCCCAAGGGGTGTACATGGCATGTCCAGAGGTGGTGCCTGGGGAGTGTCAAGGAGGTGTGCCTGGGGTGTCAGAGAGGTGTGCTTGGGAGTGTCAGGGGGCCCATGCCTGGGGTGTCAGGGGGAGGTGTGCCTGGGAGTGTCAGGGGTGTACCTGGGAGTGTCGGAGGTGTAACTGGAAGTGTGGGACGTGTGGCACAGAATTAGCCGGGCTATGGCTGGGGTGTCTGGGGGTGTGCCTGGGGTTTCAGGGGTGTGCCTGTGGAGTGTCTGAGGTGTGCCTGGGGTCAGAGGTGTGCCTGGGAGTCTCAGAGGGAGTGCCTGGGAGTGTCAGAGGTGTCCTGGGGGTGTCTGGGGTGTGGGAGTGTCTGGGGTGTGCCTGGGGAGTGTCAGAGAACCAGGGAGTGTAAGGGCATGCCTGGGGAGTGTCAGAGGTGTTCCTGGGGTATGAGAGGTGTGCCTGGGGAGTATCGAAGGTGTGCCTGGGAGTGTCAGAGGTGTGCCTGGGAATTGTGGGGGTGTGCCTGGGTGTGTCCAGAGGTGTGCCTGGGAATGGGGTGTGCCTGGGGTGTCATGGGTGCACCTAGGAGTGTCAGAATTGAAACTGGGAGTGTCAGGGGTGTAACTGGGGTGTCGGAGGTGTGACTTTAGAATTGTCGGAGGTGTGGCACAAGGTGTCTTAGGTGTGCCTGGAAGTGTCTGAGGTGTGCCTAGGTTGTCAGAGGTGTGCCTGGAAGGTGTCTGGGGTGTACATGGCATGTCAGAGGTGTGCCTGGGAGTGTCAAGTTGTACCTGGGAGTGTCAGAGGTGTGCCTGGGAGTGTCAGAGGTGTGGGGGTATGAGGTGTGCCTGGGTGTCAGAGGAGTATATGGGAGTGTCAGGGGTGTGGGAGTGTCAGGGTGGCCTGGAAGTGTCAGAGTGTACCTGGGAGTATCAAGGTGTGCCTGGGGTGTCAGTGTAACTGGGAGTGTCTGAGGTGTGCCTGGGGAGTGTCAGAGGTGTGCCTGGGGAGCATCAGGTGTGCCTGGGGTGTCAGAGGTGTGCCTGGGGTGTCAGGGGTGTGACTGGGAGTGTCAAGGTGTGCCTGGAAGTGTCAGAGGTGTACCTGGGGAGTGTCAGGGGTGTACATGAGTGTCAGCATTGTAACTGGGAGTGTCATGGATGTAGTGGGGTGTCGGAGGTGTGGCTGGGAGTGTCGGAGGTGTGACTGGGGTGTCTTAGGTGTGCCTGGGTGTCAGAGGGTGAACCTGGGAGTGTCAGAGGTGTGCAAGGAGTGTTAGAGGTGTGCCTGGGGGTGTCAGAGGTGTGAACCAGGGGTGTCAGAGGTGTGCCTGGGGAGTGTCAGAGGTGTACCTGGGAGTGTCAGAGGTGTACTTGGGGAGTATGGGAGGTGTGGGGAGTGTCAGAGGAGTATATGGGAGTGTCAGGGGTGTGAACTGGGGTGTCAGGGTGTACCTGAGGTGTCAGAGGTGTGCCTGGGAATTATCAAGGTGTACCTGGGAGTGTCAGGGTGTAACTGGGAGTGTCTGAGGTGTACCTGGGGAGTGTCAGAGGTGAACCAAGGAGTGTCAGACGAGTGCCTGGGTGTCAGAGGTGCCTGGGGTGTCTGGTGTACCTGGGAGTGTCAGAGGCGTGCCTGGGAGTGTCAGGCGTGTACCTGGGAGTGTCAGCGGTGTGCCGGGCGTGTCAGAGGTGTACCTGGGGTGTCAGTGGTGTGCCTGGGAGTGTCATTGATGTGCCTGGGAGTGTCTGGGGTGTACCTGGAGTGTCAGGGCTGGAGTGTCAGAGGTGTGCCTGGGGTGTCAGAGGTGTACCTGGGGGTGTCAGGGGTGTACCAGGAAGTGTCAGTGGGGTACTGGGAGTGTCAGAGGTGTACCTGGGAGTGTCGGAGGTGTACATGGAATATCGGAGGTGTACATGGGAATATCGGAGGTTTACCAGGGAGTGTCGAGGTGTACCTGGGGTGTTGGGCGTGTCAGGGAGTGACAGAGGAGTACCTTGGAATGTCAGAGGTGTACCTGGGAGTGTGGATTTACCTGGAGTGTCAGAGGTGTGCCTGGGAGGTTTCAGAGGTGTACCTGGGAGTGTCAGAGGTGTACCTGGGAGTGTCAAAGGGTGTGCCTGGGAGTGTCTGAGGTGTGCCTGGAAGTGTCAGGGCTGGAAGTGTCAGAGGTGTGCCTGGGAGTGTCAGAGGTGTGCCTGGGGTGTCAGGGGTGTACCAGGAAGTGTCAGTGGAGTACCTGGGAGTGTCAGAGGTGTGCCTGGGACTGTCGGAGGTGTACATGGGAATATCGGAGGTGTACATGGGAATATCGGAGGTTTCCAGGGAGTGTCAAGTGTACCTGGGAGTGTTAGGCGTGTATCGGGGTGACAGAGGGTACCTTGGAATGTCAGAGGTGTGCCTGGGAAGTTTACCTGGGGAGTGTCAGAAGTTGGCACCTGGGGAACAAAAAAGGGTGTGCCTGGGGAGTGTCAGAGGTGTACCTGGGAGTGTCAAGGTGTACCTGTGAGTGCAGAGGTGGCTGTGGGGAGTGTCAGGTGTGCCTGGGAGTGTGAAGTGGCACCTGGGGAGTGTCGGAGGTGTACTGCTGGGAGTGTCAGAGGTATGCCTGGGAGTGTCAGCAGTGTGCCTGGGAGTGTCTGAGGTGTACCTGGGGTGTCAGGCTGTGCCTAGGTGTCAGGGGTTCTTAGAGTGTCAGGGTGCACCTGGGTGTCAGGGTGTACTAGGGTTTCAGAGGTGTGCCTGGGGTGTCAGAAGTGCCTGGGAATTATCAGGAAGTTTACACCTGGGGTGTCAGGTTGTGCCTGGGACAGTCGGAGAGGGACTCAAGTCTCAAGGTGTACCTGGGAGTATCAGAGGTGTACACAGGAATATCGGAGGGAGTGTGCCTATGGAATATCGGAGGTGTGCCAGGGAGTGTCGTGACACAGGAGTGTCAGAGGTGGTGGAGCAAGAGTGTCATGGGAGTACCTGGGGTGTCAGAGGTGTACCTGGGAGTGCTCAGGAAGGTGTACCTGGGGTGTCAGGGGGTATGCCTGGGGAGTGTCAGGGGTGTGCCTGGGGTGTCAGGAGGTGTAACTGGGAGTGCCAGGTTATGGCACAAGTGTTGGAGCAACTGGGATGTCTGAGGTGTACCTGGGGTGTCAGAGTTTACCTGGGAGTGTCTGGTGTGCCTAGATTGTGTCAGAGGTGTACACTGGGGAGTGTCAGAGGATTACTGGGGTGTCAGAGGTGTACCTGGGGGAGTGTCTGGGGTGAGACCTCAAGGTGTCTGAGGTGTGCACCAGAGTGTCAGAGGAGAACCAGGGAGTGTGGGGTGTGCCTGGGGTGTCAGGGTGTACAGCAGGTGTCAGAGGTGTGCCTGGGGTGTGGGGTGAACCAGGATCATCCAGAGTTCTGGGAGTGTCAGCGGTGTGCCTGGGAGTGTCAAAGGGTGTGCCTGAGTGTCAGTGGTGTGCCTGGAGTGTCATTGATGTGCCTGGGAGTGTCTGAGAATGCCTGGAAGATGTCCAGGAGCTGGAAGTGTCAGAGAATGCTCTGGAAGTGTCTGGGAGTGTGCCTGGGATTGTCAGGAATGTGCCTGGAAGTGTCTGGGGTGCCACTTGGCATGTCAGTGTACCCTGGGGAATGTCAGTGGTGTACCTGGGGTGTCAGGGTGTGCCTGGCAGTGTCAGAGTGTGCCTGGGAGTGTTTGAGGAGGTGTGTGCCTGGGGTGTCAGGGGTGTGCCTGGGTGTGTCAGCGGTGTGCCTGGGGGTGGTAAAGGTGTGCCTGGGGTTTCAGTGGTGTGCCTGGGGAGTGTCATTGATGTGCCTGGCAGGGTGTCTGGTGTGCCTGGAAGTGTCAGGGCTGGAGAGTGTCTGAGGAGTGTGCCTGGAGATGTCTGGGGTTTACCTAAGTTGTCAGAGGTACCTGGAGTGTCTGAGGTGTACATGGCATGTCAGAGGTGCCTGGGGAGTGTCAGAGGTGTGCCTGGGAGTGTTTGAGGTGTGCCACCAAGGTGTCAGGGTGTGCAGGAGTGTCCAGCGGTGTGCCTGGGAGTGTCAAGAGGTGGCCTGGGGTGTCAGTGGTGTGCCTGGGTGTCATTGATGTGCCTGGCAGTGTCTGGGGTGTGCCTGGAGTGTGGGGCTGGAAGTGTCCCAGAGGTGTGCCTGGAAGTGGCTGAGGAGTGCCTGAAGTTGTCAGGAGTACCTGGAAGTGTCACCAAGTGTACATGGCATGTGTCAGGGTGTGCCTCTGGGGTGTCAGAGGTGGCCTGGGGTGCCAGGGTGTGCCCAGGGAGTGTCAGGGGTATGCCTGGGGTGTCAAGGGTGTACCTGGGGTGTCGGAGGTGTAACTGGAAGTGTCGGACGTGTAACTGGGAGTGTCAGGCTGGCTGCAGAATTGTCACAGGTGTGCCTGGGGTTTCAGGGTGTGCCTGTGGTGTCTGGGGTGTGCCTGGGGTGTCAGGGAGGAGGTGTACCTGGGGTCTCAGAGGTGCCTGGGAGTGTGGTGTGGCTCTGGGGAGTGTCTGGGAATGTGCCTGGGTGTCTGAGGTGTGCCTGGGGAGTGTCAGAGAGGGGGAACCAGGGAGTGTGAAGGTGTGCCTGGGGAGTGTCAGAGGTGTACATGGGAGTATGAGGTGTACACAGGGGTATCGAAGGTGTACCTGGGAGTGTCAGAGAGTGTGCCTGGGAGTATCAGGGTGTGCCTGGGGAGTGTCAGAGGTGTGCCTGGGGAATGTCAGAGGTGTGCCTGGGGTGTCATGGGTGCACTAGGAGTGTCAAGGTGGCTGGGAGTGTCAGGGTGTAACTGGGGAGTCAGGAGGGTGTAACTGGGAGGTGTCAGGTGTGGCTGGAGTGTCTTGGAGTGTGCCTGGAAGTGTCTGAGGGTGCAGTTGTCCCAGAGGTGTACCTGGAAGTCTCCCAGTGTACATGGTGTACCTGGGAGGTCAGGAGGTGTACCTGGGAGTGTCAGGAGGTGTACCTGGGAGGTCAGAGGTGCATGGGAGTATGGGAGGTACATGGGAGTGTCAGAGGAGAAGCTGGGAGTGTCAGGGGTAACTGGGAGTGTCAGAGGTGTACCTGGAAGTGTCAGAGGTGTACCTGGGAGTATCAAAGGTGTACCTGGGAGTGTCAGGGGTGTAACTGGGAGTGTCTGAGGTGTACCTGGGAGTGTCAGGAGGTGTACCTGGGAGCATCAGAGATGTACCTGGGAGTGTCAGAGGTACCTGGGAGTGTCAGGGTTTAACTGGGAGTGCCTGAGGTACCTGGGAGTGTCACAGGTACCTGGAAGTGTCAGAGGCATACCTGGGAGCGGCCAGAGGTGTACCTGGGAGTGTCAGGGGTGTAACTGGGAGTGTCTGAGGTGTACCTGGGAGTGTCAGAGGTGTACCTGGGAGTATCAGGAGGTGTACCTGGAGTGTCAGAGGTGCCCAGAGTGTCAAGAGTGGTAACTGGGAGTGTCAAAGGTACCTGGGAGGCCAGAGGTGTACCTGGGAGTGTCAGGGGTGACCTAGGAGTGTCAGCGGTGTAACTGGGAGTGTCATGGATGTAACTGGGAGTGTCGGAGGTGTAATCGGAGTGTCAGGTGTAACTGGGAGTGTCTTAGTTGTACCTGGGAGTGTCAGAGGTGTACCTGGGAGGTCAGAGGTGAAACCTGGGAGTGTCAGAGAGGTACCAAGGAGTGTCAGAGGTGTACCTGGGAGTGTCAGAGGTGAACCAGGGAGTGTCAGAGGTGCCTGGGAGTGCAGAGGTGTACCTGGGAGTGCCGATGTGTACCTGGGAGCAGCCTGGGAGTGTCAGGTACCTGGGAGCATGGGAGGTATAAATTGGAGTCTGGAGGTGTAACTGGGAGTGTCGGAGCTGTAACTGGGAGTGTCTGAGGTGTACCTGGGAGTGCGGAGGTGTACCTGGGAGGTGTAACTGGGAGTAGTCGGGAGCTGTACCTGGGAGTGTCTGAGGTGTGCCTGGGAGTATCAGAGGTGTACCTGGGAGTGTCAGAGGTGTACCTGGGAGTGTCAAGAGTGTAACTGGGAGTGTCAAGGTACCTGGAAGTGCTGAGAGGTGTACCTGGGAGGTCAGGTGTACCTAGGGAGCCAGCGGTGTAACTGGAAGTGTCATGGATGTAACTGGGAGGTCGGAGGTGTAACTGGGAAGGTCTGAGGTGTAACTGGGAGTGTCTTAGGTGTACCTGGGAGGCCAGAGGTGTACCTGGGGAGTGTCAGAGGTGAACCTGGGAGGTCAGAGGTGCACCAAGGAGTGTCAGAGAGGTGTACCTGGGAGTGTCAGGAGGTGAACCAGGAGCTGGGGAGGGTGTACCTGGGAGGCCAGAGGTACCTGGGAGCAAGCCAGAGGTACCTGAGAGGGTCAGGTGTACCTGGGAGTGTCAGGGCACTGAACGTCGGGGATGTGTAACTGGGAGTGTCAGAGGTGTACCTGGGAGTATCAGAGGTGTCCTGGAGCAGCCAGAGGTATTGGGAATGTCAGAGGTGTTCTTGGAGCAGTCAGGAGGTGTACCTGGGAGGTCAGAGGTGTACTGGGAGTGTCAGATGTGTACCTGGCAGAGTCAGAGGTGTACCTGGGAGTGTCTGAGGTGTACCTGGAGTGCCGGAGGTGTACCTGGGAGGTCATGGTGTACCTGGGAATGGTCAGGGGTGTACCTGGAGTGTTAGAGGTGTACCTGGGAGTGTCAGAGGTGCCTGGAGTGTCAGGGGTGTACCTGGAGTGTCGGAGGTATAATGGGAGTGTCGGAGGTGTAACTGGGAGGCGTGAGCTGTAACGGGAGTGTTCAGGTGTACCTGGGAGCAGCTGGGAGGTGTACTGGGAGGTGTAACTGGGAGCAGTCGGAGCTGTAACTGGGAGTGTCTGAGGTGTACCTGGGAGTTCAGAGGTGTACCTGGGAGGCCAGAGGTGTGACCTGGGAGTGTCAAGAGGTAACTGGGAGCGTCAAGGTGTACCTGGAATGTCAGAGGGAGGTGCACCTGGGAGGCCAGGGGTGCACCTAGGAGAAGCTGCAGGTGTAACTGGAAGTGTCATGGATGTAACTGGGAGGTCGGAGGTAACTGGGAAGGTCGGAGGTAACTGGGAGTGTCTTAGGTGTACCTGGGAGCGCCAGAGGCCTGGGAGTCAGAGAACGGGAGTGTTGGGAGGTGTACTGAGGAGTGTCAGAGGTACCTGGGAGCACAGAGGAACCAGGGAGTGTCAGAGGTACCTGGGAGTGTCAGAGGTGGCACCTGGGAGTGTCAGAGGTGTACCTGAGAGGGCAGGTGTACCTGGGAGCAAGGGTGTACCTGGGAACGTCGGATAACTGGGAGTGTCAGAGGTGTACCTGGGAGTCATCAGAGGTGTTCCTGGGAGTGTCAGAGGTGTACCTGGGAATGTCAGAGGTGTTCCTGAGAGTGTCAGAGGTGTACCTGGGAGTGTCAGAGGCACCTGGGAGTGTCAGGATGTGTACCTGGCAGTGTCAGGAGGTGTACCTGGGAGTGTCTGAGGTACCTGGGAGTGCCGGAGGTGTACCTGGAGTGCCTGAGGTACCTGGGAATGTCAGGGTGTACCTGGGAGTGTTAGAGGCACCTGGGAGGTCAGAGGTGTACCTGGAGTGTCTGAGAGGTACCTGGAGTGTCAGAAGAACCAGGGGTGGTAAGAGGTGTTCCTGGGAGGCCAGAGGTGTACCTGGGAGTTTCAGGAGGTGTCCTGGGAGTGCTGGTGTAACCAAGGAGTCTCGGAAGAGTACCTGGGAGTGTGTGAGTACTGGGAGGCCGAGGTGTACCGGGAGGCCAGAGGTGTACCTGGAAGTGTCAGGGTGTACCTGGGAGTGTCAGCGGTACTGAGCCAGAGGTGTACCTGGGAGGTTGGGTGGTGTACCTGGGAGTGTTGCTGATGCACGGGAGTGTCTGAGGTGTACCTGGGAAGTGTCTGGGCTGAAGTGAGAGGTACCTGGGAGTGTCAGGTGTAACTGGGAGGCTGGGAGAGTACCTGGGAGTATCAGAGGTACCTGGGAGCACGAGGTGTACCAGTATCGAAGGTGTACCTGGGAGTGTTAGAGGTACCTGGGAGTATCAGAGGCACCTGGGAGTGTCAGAGGTGTACCTGGGAATGTCAGAGGTGTTCCTGGGAGGTCAGGGTGCACCTAGAGAGTCAGGGGGTGTAACTGGGAGTGTCAGGGGTGTAACTGGGAGTGCTCTGAGGCCTGGGAGGTCAGAGGTGTACCTGGAGAGTATCAGAGGTGTACCTGGGAGTGTCAGAGGTGTACCTGCGAGTATCAGAGGTACCGGGGTCAGAGGAGTACCTGGGAGTGTCGGGGTGTGACTGGGAGTGTCAGAGGTGTTCCTGAAGTGTCAGAGGTGTACCTGGGAGTGTCAGGAGGCCTGGGAGCACAGGTGTAACTGGGAGTGTCGAGAGGTGTACCTGTGTCACAGGTGTACTGGAAGGTCAGAGGTATGCCTGGAGTGTCAGGAGGTGTACCTGGGAGCATCAGGGGTGTGCACTGGGAGTGTCTGAGGTGTACCTGGGAGGTCAGAGGTACCTGGGAGTATCAGAGGTGTACCTGGGAGTGTCAGGAGGTGTAACTGGGAGAGTCATGGATGTAACTGGGAGTGTCGGAGGTGTAACTGGGAGGGTCGGAGTGTAACTAGGAGTGTCTTAGGTACCTGGGAGCCAGAGGTGTACCTGGGAGTGTCAGAGGTGAACCTGGGAGTGTCAGAGGTGTACCTGGAGTGCAGATGTACTCAGTGTCAGAGGTGTACCTGGGAGTGTCTGAGGTGTACCTGGGAGCGCGGAGGTGCCTGGGAGTTGCATGGTGTACCTGGGAATGTCAGGGTGTACCTGGGAGGAGGTGTACCTGGGAGTGTCGGAGGTGTACCTTGAGTTTGAGAGGTACCGGGAGGTGCAGGAGAAGAACCAGGGGGAAGAGGTGTTCCTGGGAGTGTCAGAGGTGTACTGGGAGTTTCAGAGGTGTACCTGGAGGTTGGGGAGGTGAACCTAGGAGTTCAGAAGAGTACCTGGGAGTGCAGAGGTACCTGGGAGGTCTGAGGTGCCTGGGAGGTCATGGTGTGTACCTGGAAGTCACAGTGCAGTACCTGGGAGGTCATGGTGCACCTGGGAGTGTCAGAGGTGTACCTGGGAGTGTCAGTGGTGTACCTGGGAGTCATTGATGTACCTGGGAGTGTCTGAGGTGTACCTGGAATGTTCAGGCTGGAAGTGTGAGAGGTGTACCTGGGAGTCAGGGGTGCACTGGGAGTCAGAGGAGTACCTGGGAGTATCAGAGGTGTACCTGGGAGTATCAGAGGTGTACCTGGTATCGAAGATGTACCTGGGAGTGTCGAGGTGTACCTGGGAGTATCAGGAGGTGTACCTGGGAGTGTCAGAGGTGCCTGGGAATGTCAGGAGGTGTTCCTGGGAGTGTCGGGGTGCACCTGGAGTGTCGGGGTGTAACTGGGAGTGTCAGGGTGTAACTGGGACTGTCTGAGGTGTACCTGGGAGTGTCAGAGGTACCTGGGAGTATCAGAGGTGTACCTGGGAGTGTCAGAGGAGGCACCTGGAGGTTAGGTAACTGGGAGCATCAGAGGTGTTCCTGGAAGTGTCAGAGGTGTACCTGGGAGGTCAGAGGTGTACCTGGGAGTGTCAGGGTTTAATCGGAGTAGCCTGAGGTACCTGGAGTGTCACAGGTGTACCTGGAAGGAGGCATACCTGGGAGTGTCAGAGGTGTACCTGGGAGTGTCAGGGGTGTAACTGGGAGTGTCTGAGGTACCTGGGAGGTTGGAGGTGTACCTGGGAGTATCAGAGGTGTCACGGGAGTGGCAGAGGGGTACGGGAGGTCAAGAGGTACTGGGAGTGTTGGCAGTGTACCTGGGAGTGCCAGAGGTGTACCTGGAGTGTCAGGGGTGTACCTAGGAGGTCAGCGGTGTACTGGGAGGTGCGGATGTAACTGGAGGTCGGAGGTGTAACTGGGAGGTCGGAGGTGTAACTGGGAGTGTCTAGTTGTACCTGGGAGGAGGTGTATCTGGGAGTGTCAGAGGAGAACCTGGGAGGTCAGAGGTGTACCAAGGAGGCCAGAGGTGTACCTGGGAGGCAGAGGTGTACCTGGGAGTGTCAAGAGTGTAACTGGGAGGTCAAAGGTGTACCTGGGAGGCCAGAGGTGTACCTGAGTGTCAGGGTACCCAGGAGTGTCAGGGTGTAACTGGGAGCAAGGTGGATGTAACTGGGAGTGTCGGAGGTGTAACTGGGAGTGTCGGAGGTGTAACTGGGAGTGTTTGAGGTACCAGGTGAGGTGTACCTGGGAGGAGGTGAACCTGGGAGTGTCAGAGGTGTACCAAGGAGTGTCAGAGGTGTACCTGGGAGTGTCAGAGGTGAACCAGGGAGGTCAGAGGTGTACCTGGGAGTGTCAGAGGTGTACCTGGGAGGTCAGATGTGTACCTGGGAGTGTCAGGGGTATACCTGGGAGGGGTGTACCTGGAGTGTCGGAAGTATAAATGGGGAGTGCTGATGTAACTGGGAGTGTCTGAGGTGTACCTGGGAATGCCGGAGGTGTACCTGGAGGTGCACTGGAAGCAGCTGTAACTGGGAGTGTCTGAGGTACCTGGGAGTATCAGAGGTGTACCTGGGAGTGTCAGAGGTGTACCTGGAGCGTCAAGAGTGTAACTGGGAGTGTCAAAGGTATGGAAGTGTCAGAGGTGTACCTGGGAGTGTCAGGGGTACTGAGAGTGTCAGAGGTGTAACTGGGAGTGTCATGGATGTAACGAGGTCGGAGGTGTACTGAAGGTCGGAGGTACTGGGAGTGTCTTAGGTGCTGGGAGTGTCAGAGGTGTACCTGGGAGTGCAGAGGAACTGGGAGTGCCAGAGGTGTGTACCAAGGAGTGCTGAGGTGTACCTGGGAGGTTGGGAGGTAACCAGGAGGGTGGGAGGTGTACTGGGAGGTCAGAGGTAACTGGGAGTGTCAGAGGTACCTGAGAGGGTCGGGTACCTGGGAGTGTCAGGGGTGTACCTGGGAAAGTCGGATGTAACTGGGAGTGTCAGAGGTGTACCTGGGAGTATCAGAGGTGTCCTGGGAGTGCAGAGGTGTACCTGGGAATGTCAGAGGTGTTCCTGGAGAGTGTCAGAGGTGTACCTGGGAGTGTCAGAGGTGTACCTGGGAGTGCTGGGGATGTGCACCTGGCAGTGTCAGAGGTGTACCTGGGAGTGTCTGAGGTACATGGGAGTGCTGGGAGGCACTGGGAGTGTCATGGTGTACCTGGAATGTCAGGGGTGTACCTGGGAGTGTTAGGAGGTGTACCTGGGAGGTCAGAGGTGTACCTGGAGGTCTGAGGTGTACCGAGTGTCAGAGAAGAACCAGGGGTGTAAGAGGTGTCCTGGGAGCGCAGAGGTGTACTGGGAGTTTCAGAGGTGTACCTGGGAGTGTCAGGGTGAACCAAGGAGTCTCAGAAGAGTACCTGGGAGTGTCAGCGGTGCACCTGAGTGGCCAGAGGTGTACCTGGGAGTGTCAGTGGTGTACCTGGGAGGCTGGGCTGATGTACCTGGGAGTGTCTGAGGTGTACCTGGAAGTGTCTGGGCTGGAAGTGTGAGAGGTACCTGGGAGTGTCAGGGGTGTATGGGAGGTCAGAGGAGTACCTGGGAGTATCAGAGGTGTACCTGGGAGGCCAGAGGTGTACCTGGTAGTATCGAAGGTGTACCTGGGAGTGCAGAGGTACGGGAGTATCAGAGGTGTATGGGAGTCAGAGGTGTACCTGGGAATGTCAGAGGTGTTTGGGAGTGTTAGGTGTACCTAGGAGTGTCAGGGGTGTAACTGGGAGGCCAGGGGTGTACCGGGAGTGTCTGAGGTGTACCTGGGAGGGTCAGAGGAAACTTGCGAGTATCAGAGGTACTGGGAGTGTCTGAGGTGTACCTGAGGTCAGAGGTGTACCTGGAGAATCAGAGGTACCTGGAGTGCAGAGGTGTACCTGGGAGTGTCAAGAGTGTAACTGGGAGTGTCATGTGTACCTGGAAGTGCCAGAGGTGTACCTGGGAGTGTCAGGGGTGTACCTAGGAGTGTCAGCGGTGTAACTGGGAGTGTCATGGATGTAACTGGGAGTGTGGAGGTGTAACTGGGAGGTCGGAGGTAACTGGGAGTGTCTTAGGTGTACCTGGGAGTGTCAGAGGTGTACCTGGGAGTGTCAGAGGTGAACCTGGAGGTTGGGAGGTGTACCAAGGAGTGTGGGAGGTGGGAGTGTCAGAGGTGAACCAGAGTGTCAGAGGTGTACCTGGGATGTCAGAGGTGTACCGGAGGTCAGAGGTGTACCTGGGAGGTCAGTATACCTGGGAGTGCTGGGGGTGTACCTGGGAGGCCGGGAGGTATAAGTGGGAGGTCGGAGGTGTAACTGAGTGTCGGAGCTGTAACTGGGAGTGTCTGAGGTGTACCTGGGAGTGCCGGAGGCCTGGGAGTGTCAGGGGTGTACCTGGGAGGTCAGAGGAACCTGGGAGGTCGGGAGGTGTAACTGGGAGTGTCGGAGCTGTAACTGGGAGTGTCTGAGGTGTACCTGGGAGTATCAGAGGTGTACCTGGAGGTCGAGGTGTACCTGGGAGTGTCAAGAGTGTAACTGGGAGGTCAAAGGTGTACCTGGAAGTGTCAGAGGTGTACCTGGGAGTGTCAGGGGTGTACCTAGAGTGTCATGGTGTAACTGGGAGGTGCGGATGTACTGGGAGGTCTGAGGTGTAACTGGAGGTCTTAGGTGTACCTGGAGTGTCAGGAGGTGTACCTGGGAGTGTCAGAGGTGAACCTGGGAGGTCAGAGGTGTACCTGGGAGTGTCAGAGGTGTACCTGGGAGGTCAGAGGTGAACCAGGAGTGTCAGATGTGTACCTGGGAGTGTCAGATGTGTACCTGGGAGGGTCAGGGCATACCTGGGAGGTTGGGGGTGTACCTGGGAGTGTCAGAGGTGTACCTGGGAATGTCAGAGGTGTTCCTGAGAGTGTCAGGGGTGCACCTAGGAGTGTCAGGGGTGTAACTGGGAGTGTCAGTGGTGTAACTGGGAGTGTCGGAGGTGTAACTGGGCGTGTCAGAGTTGTAACTGGGAGTGTCTGAGGTGTACCTGGGAGTGTCAGAGGTGTACCTGGGAGTATCAGAGGTGTACCTGGGAGTGTCAGAGGAGTACCTGGGAGTGTCAGGGGTGTAACTGGGAGTGTCAGAGGTGTACCTGGAAGTGTCAGAGGTATACCTGGGAGTGTCAGAGGTGTACCTGGGAGGTTGTAACTGGGAGTGTCTGAGGTGTACCTGGGAGTGTCAGAGGTGTACCTGGGAGTATCAGAGGTGTACCTGGGAGTGTCAGAGGTGTACCTGGGAGTGTCAGGGTGTAACTGGGAGTGTCTGAGGTGTACTGGGAGGTCAGAGGTGTACCTGAAGTGTCAGAGTATACCTGGGAGTGTCAGAGGTGTACTCAGTAATGAAGGTGTACCTGGGAGTGTCTGAGGTGTACCTGGGAGTGTCAGGTGTAACTGGGAGGGTCAGGGTGTAACTGGGAGGTCTGAGTACCTGGGAGTGTCAGAGGTGTACCTGAGCATCAGAGGTGTACCTGGGAGGCTGAGGTGTACCTGGGAGTGTCAGGAGGTGTACCTGGGAGTATCAGAGGTGTACCTGGGAGCCAGAGTTGTACCTGGGAGTGTCAAGGTGTAACTGGGAGTGTCAGAGGTGTACCTGGGAGGTCAGAGGTAACCAGGGAGGCCAGAGGTGTACCTGGGATTGTCAGAGGTGTACCTGGGAGCAGAGGTACCTGGGAGTGTCAGGGTATACCTGGGAGTGTCAGGTACCTGGGAGTGGGAGGTGTGCGGGAGGTCAGAGGTAACTGGGAGTCGGAGCTGTAACTGGGAGTGTCTGAGGTGCCTGAGTGCCGGAGGTGTACCTGAGTGTCGGGGTGTACCTGGGAGTGCTGGGAGGTGAACCTGGAGTGTCGGAGGTGTAACTGGGAGTGTCGAGCTGTAACTGGGAGTGTCTGAGGTGTACCTGGGAGTATCAGAGGTGTACCTGGGAGGTCAGAGGTGTACCTGGAGTGCAAGAGTGTAACTGGGAGCAAGGTGTACCTGGAAGGTCAGAGGTGTACCTGGGAGGTCAGGGGTACGAGAGTGTCGCAGTGTAACTGGGAGGTCATGGATGTAACTGGGAGTGTCGGAGGTGTACTGGGAGTGCCTTTGGTACCTGGAGTGTCAGAGGTGTACCTGGGAGTGTCAGGAGGTGAACCTGGGAGGTCAGAGGTGTACCTGAGAAGTTGGGAGGTGTACCTGGGAGGTCAGAGGTGAACCATGGGAGGTCAGATGTGTACCTGGGAGGCTCGGATGTGTACCTGGGAGGTCAGGGGTATACCTGGGAGTGTCAGGGGTGTACCTGGGAACGTCGGATGTGTAACTGGGAGGCCGAGGTGTACCTGGGAGTACAGAGGTGCACCTGGGAGTGTCAGAGGTGTAACTGGGAATGTCAGAGGTGTTCCTGGAGAGTGTCAGGGTGCACCTAGAGTGTCAGGGTGTAACTGGGAGTGTCAGTGGTGTAACTGGGAGCACGAGGTGCACTGGGAGTGTCAGAGTTGTACTGGAGGTCTGAGGTGTACCTGGGAGTGTCAGAGGTACCTGGGAGTATCAGAGGTGTACCTGGGAGTGTCAGAGGTGTACCTGGGAGGTCAGGGGTGTACTGGGAGTGTCAGAGGTGTACCTGGAAGGTTGGGGAGGCATACCTGGGAGTGGTCAGAGGTGTACCTGGGAGTGTCAGGGGTGTAACTGGGAGTGTCTGAGGTGTACATGGAGTGTCAGAGGTGTACCTGGGAGTATCAGAGGTACCTGGGAGTGTCAGAGGTGTACCTGGGAGTGTCAGGGGTGTAACGAGTGTCTGAGGTGTACCTGGGAGGTCACAGGTGTACCTGGGTGTCAGAGGCATACCTGGGAGTGTCAGAGGTGTACCTGGGAGTATCGGAGGTACCTGGGAGTGTCTGAGGTACCTGGGAGGTTAGGTGTAACCGGGAGGGTCAGGGGTGTAACTGGGAGGCTGAGGTGTACCTGGAGTGTCAGAGTGTACCTGGGAGTATCAGAGGGTGTACCTGGAGTGTCTGAGGTGTACCTGGGAGTGTCAGAGGTACCTGGGAGTATCAGAGGTACCTGGGAGTGTCAGAGTTGTACCTGGGAGTGTCAAGAGTGTAACTGGGAGTGTCAAAGGTGTACCTGGAAGTGCCAGAGGTGTACCTGGGAGTGGCGGTGTACCTAGGAGTGTCAGCGGTGTAACTGGGAGGTCATGGATGTAACTGGGAGTGTCGGAGGTGTAACTGGGAGTGTCGGAGGTGTAACTAGGAGTGTCTTAGGTGTACCTGGGAGTGTCAGAGGTGTACCTGGGAGGTTGGGAGGTTAACCTGGGAGTGTCAGAGGTGTACCAAGGAGTGTCAGAGGTGTACCTGGGAGTGTCAGAGGTGAACCAGGGAGTGTCAGAGGTGTACCTGGGAGTGTCAGAGGTGTACCTGGGAGTGTCAGAGGTGTACCTGGGAGTGTCAGGGGTATACCTGGGAGTGTCAGGGGTGTACCTGGGAGTGTCGGAGGTATAACTGGGAGTGTCGGAGGTGTAACTGGGAGTGTCGGTGCTGTAACTGGGAGTGTCTGAGGTGTACCTGGGAGTGCCGGAGGTGTACCTGGGAGTGTCAGGTGCACCTTGGGAGTGTCAGAGGAACCTGGGAGTGTCGGAGGTGTAACTGGGAGTGTCGGAGCTGTAACTGGGAGTGTCTGAGGTGTACCTGGGAGTATCAGAGGTGTACCTGGGAGTGTCAGAGGTGTACCTGGGAGTGTCAAGAGTGTAACTGGGAGTGTCAAAGGTGTACCTGGAAGTGTCAGAGGTGTAACTGGGAGTGTCAGGGGTGTACCTAGGAGTGTCAACGGTGTAACTGGGAGTGTCATGGATGTACCTGGGAGTGTCGGAGGTGTACCTGGAGTGTCTGAGGTGTACCTGGGAGTGTCAGAGGTGTACCTGGGAGTGTCAGAGGTGAACCTGGGAGTGTCAGAGGTGTACCATGATGTCAGAGGTGTACCTGGGAGTGTCAAAGGTGAACCAGGAGTGTCAGAGGTGTACCTGGGAGGTCAGGATGTGTACCTGGGAGGGTCAGGGTATACCTGGGAGTGTCAGGGGTGTACCTGGGAACGCCGGATGTGTAACTGGGAGTGTCAGAGGTGTACCTGGGAGTATCAGGAGGTGTACCTGGGAGTGTCAGAGGTGTACCTGGGAATGTCAGAGGTGTTCCTGAGAGTGTCAGAGGTGCACCTGGGAGTGTCAGGGGTGTACCTGGGAGTGTCAGAGGTGTAACTGGGAGTGTCGGAGGTGTAACTGGCGTGTCAGAGTTGTAACTGGGAGTGTCTGAGGTGTACCTGGGAGTGTCAGGAGGTGTACCTGGGAGTATCAGAGGTGTACCTGGGAGTGTCAGAGGAGTACCTGGGAGGTCAGGGGTGTAACTGGGAGTGTCAGGAGGTGTACCTGAAGGTCAGAGGTATACCTGGGAGTGTCAGAGGTGTACCTGGAGGTCAGGGGTGTAACTGGGAGTGTCTGGAGGTGTACCTGGGAGTGTCACAGGTGTACCTGGAAGTCTGAGAGGTATACCTGGGAGTGTCAGGAGGTAACTGGTAGCACGAAGGTGTACCTGGGAGTGTCAGAGATGTACCTGAGTATCAGAGGTGTACCTGGGAGGTCAGAGGTGTACCTGGGAATGTCAGGAGGTTACTGGGAGGTCAGGGTGCACCTAGGAGTGTCAGGTGTAACTGGGAGTGTCAGGGGTGTAACTGGGAGTGTCTGAGGTGTAACTGGGAGTGTCAGAGCTGTAACTGGGAGTGTCTGAGGTGTACCTGGGAGGTCAGAGGTGTACCTGGAGCATCAGAGGTGTACCTGGGAGTGTCAGAGGAGTACCTGGGAGTGTCAGGGTGTAACTGGGAGGTCAAAGGTTCCTGAAGTGTCAGAGGTGTACCTGAGTGTCAGAGGTGTACCTGGGAGTGTCAGGGGTGTAACTGGGAGTGTCTGAGGTGTACCTGGGAGTGTCACAGGTGTACCTGGAAGTGTCAGAGGTATACCTGGGAGTGTCAGAGGTGTACCTGGGAGTGTCAGGGGTGTAACTGGGAGTGTCTGAGGTGTACCTGGGAGTGTCAGAGGTGTACCTGGGAGTATCAGAGGTGTACCTGGGAGTGTCAGAGGTGTACCTGGGAGTGTCAAGAGTGTAACTGGGAGTGTCAAAGGTGTACCTGGAAGTGCCAGAGGTGTACCTGGGAGTGTCAGGGTGTACCTAGGAGGTCAGCTGTGTAACTGGGAGTGTCATGGATGTAACTGGGAGGCCGGAGGTGTAACTGGGAGTGTCGGAGGTGTAACTGGGGAGTGTCTTAGGTGTACCTGGGAGGTCAGAGGTGTACCTGGGAGGTCAGGGAGGTGAACTGGGAGTTTCAGGAGGTGTACCAAGGAGGCTCAGAGGTGTACCTGGGAGGTCAGGGAGGTGAACTAGGGAGTGTCAGAGGTGTACTCTGGGAGTGTCAGAGGTGTACCTGGGAGTGCTAGAGGTACCTGGGAGTGTCAGGGGTATACCTGGGAGTGTCAGGGTGTACTCTGGGAGTGTCGGGAGGTATAACTGGGGAGTGTCGGAGGTGTGTAACTGGGAGTGTCGGAGCTGTAACTGGTAGTGTCTGAGGTGCACCTGGGACTGCTGGAGGTGTACTGGGGGAGTGTCAGGGTGTACCTGGGAGGTCAGAGGTGAACCTGGGATTGTCGGGAGGTGTAACTGGGAGTGTCGGAGCTGTAACTGGGAGTGTCTGAGGTGTACCTGGGAGCATCAGAGGTGCACCTGGGAGTGTCAGAGGTGTACCTGGGAGTGTCAAGAGTGTAACTGGGAGTGTCAAAGGTGTAATTTGAAGTGTCAGAGGTGTACCTAAGAGTGTCAGGGGTGTACCTAGGGGAGGGGTCAGCGGTGTAACTGGGGAGTGTCATGGATGTAACTGGGAGGTCGGAGGTGTAACTGGGAGTGTCGGAGGTGTAACTGGGAGTGTCTTAGGTACCTGGGAGTGTCAGAGGTGTACCTGGGAGTGTCAGAGGTGAACCTGGGAGTGTCAGAGGTGCACTGGGAGTGTCAGGAGGTGTACCTGGGAGTGTCAGAGGTGAACCAGGGAGTGTCAGAGGTGTACCTGGGAGGTCAGAGGTGTACCTGGGAGTGTCAGAGGTGTACCTGGGAGGTCAGGTATGACCTGGGAGTGTCAGGTGTACCTGGGAGTGTCGGAGGTATAACTGGGAGTGCGGAGGTGTAACTGGGAGTGTCGGAGCAACTGGGAGTGTCTGAGGTGTACCTGGGAGTGCCGGGAGGTGTACCTGGGAGTGTCAGGGGTGTACCTGGAATGTCAGAGGTGAACCTGGGATTGTCGGAGGTGTAACTGGGAGTGTCGGAGCTGTACCGGGAGTGTCTGAGGTGTACCTGGGAGTGTTTGAAGTACCTGGGAGTGTCTGAGGTGTACCTGGGAGTGTCAGAGGTGTACCTGGGAGTGTCAGAGGAGTACCTGGGAGTGTCAGAGGTGTCCCTGGGAGTCTGAGGTGTACCTGGGAGTGTCTGAGGTGTACCTGGGAGGTCAGGAGGAGAACCAGGGAGTGTAAGAGGTGTACCTGGGAGGTGTCGAGGTGTACCTGGAGTGAGAGGTGTACCTAGGAGTGTCAAGGTGAACCAAGGGAGGTCAGAGGAGTACCTGGGAGTGTCAGAGGTGTACCTGGGAGTGTCTGAGGTGTACCTGGGAGTGTCAGGGGTGTACCTGGGAGGTCAGCGGTGTGCCTGGGAGTGTCAGAGGTGTACCAGGGAGTGTCAGTGGTGTGCCTGGGAGTGTCATTGATGTACCTGGGTGAACCAAGGAGGCCAGAAGAGTACCTGGGAGGCCAGAAGTGCACCTGGGAGGCTCAGGTACCTGGGAGCACAGGAGGTGAAACCAAGGAGTGTCAGAAGAGTACCTGGGAGGCCAGGAGGTGTACCTGGGAGTGTCTGAGGCACCAGGAGCATCAGAGGTGCACCTGGAAGAGTCAGGCGTGCACCTGGGAGTGTCAGGCGGTGCACCTGGGAGTGTCAGAAGGTGGCCCTGAGAGTGTCAGGTGTGGTGTACCTGGGAGTGCTGGGCTGATGTACCTGGAAGTGTTTGGCTGAAGTGTGGAGAGGCACCTGGGAGTGTCAGGAGGAGCACCTGGGAGGTCAGGTACCTGGGAGTAAGTGGAGGTGGGCATGATGGGAGGTCAGAGGTGGTTCTGGGAGTGTCAGAGGTGTACCTCTGAGCACGGGAGGTTTACCTGGGAGCAAGCCTGGAGTACCTGGGAGTGCCGGATGCGTGACCTGGGAGGTTGGGAGGTGGTACCTGGGAGTATGAGAGGTGTACCTGGGAGAATGAAGGTGGCACCTGGGAGTGTCAGAGGTGTACCTGGGAGCACGAGGTGTATCTGGGAGTGTCAGAGGTGTACCTGGGAATGTCAGAGGTGTTCCTGAGAGTGTCAGGGGTGCACCCAGAGCGTTGGGGGTGTAACTGGAGTGCCGCAGTAACTGGGAGCAAGGTCGGAGGTGTAACTGGGGCTTGTCAGGAGTTGTAACTGGAGTGTCTGAGGTGCATCTGGGAGTGTCAGAGGCACCTGGGAGCATCAGAGGTGTACCTGGGAGGCCAGAGAGCACCTGGGAGTGTCAGGGTGTAACTGGGAGGTCAGGAGGTGTACCTGAAGTCAGGAGGTATACCTGGGAGGCCAGAGGTGTACCTGGGAGCAGCCAGGGGTGTAACTGGAAAAGTCTGGAGGTGCACCTGGGAGCAAGTCAGAGGTGTACCTGGGAGACCAGAGGTGTACCTGGGAGGCCTGAGGTACCTGGGAGGTCAGGAGGTGTACCAGGGAGGTTGCAAAAATGGGAGTGTTGCTGATGTACCTGGGAGTGCCTGGCGAACCTGGAAGTGTCAGGGCTGGAAGTGTCAGGAGGTGTACCTGGCAGTGCCTGGAGGTGAACCTGGGATTGGGTTGAGGTGTACCTGGTGCCTGAGGTGTTCATGGCATGTCAGAGGTGGGTACCTGGGAGTGTCAGGTGTACCTGGGAGTGTCAGAGGTGTACCTGCAGGCCAGAGGTGTAAATGGGAGTGTCTGAGGTGGCACCTGGGAGTGCCTTTAGGGTGTGCACCTGGGAGTGCTCAGGGGTGTACCTGGGAATGCCACTGGGGGGTACCTGGGAGTGTTAGAGGTGTACCTGGGAGCAGTCAGAGGTGTACCTGGAGAGTCTCAGTGGGGCCTGGGAGTGTCTGAGGTGTACCTGGGAGCAACAGGAGAAGAAACCAGGAGCAAGAGTGTGTTCCTGGGAGCAAGTCAGGAGGGGGGACCTGGGAGAAAGCCGTGAGGTACCCTGAGTCAGAGAGGTGAACCAAGGAGTTGTGAAGAGTACCTGGGAGGTCAGAAGGGCACTTGGAGTAAGTCTGAGGTGTACCTGGGAGGTTGGGGAGGTGAACCAAGGAGGCCGAAGAGCACCTGGGAGTGTCAGGAGGTGCACCTGGAGCATGAGAGGTGTGGCCTGGGAGCATCAAGGTACCTGGAGTGTCAGAGGTGTACCCGGGAGCATCAGAGGTGTATCTGTTGGAGCACAGAGGTGTACCTGGGAATGGCGTTGGGGAGGTGTTCTGAGAGTGTCAGGGGTGCAATCCAGGAGGCCAGGGGTGCAACTGGGAGTGTCAGGGTGAACTGGGAGTGCTGGAGTGTAACTGGGCTTGCTTGGGACAGAACTGGGAGTGTCTGAGGTACCTGGGAGCAAGCCAGAGGTGTACCTGGGAGCATCAGAGGTGTACCTGGGAGTGTCAGAGAGTACCTGGGAGCAAGTTGGGGCAATCTGGGAGTGTCAGAGGTGTACCTGAAGTGTTGGAGAAGGCCTGGGAGGTTGGGAGGTGTGGCCTGGGAGTGTCAGGGTGTAATCAGGAGTGTCTGAGGTGTGCCTGGGAGGTCAGAGGTACCTGGGAGTATCAGGAGGTAACGGGGAGGCTTGAGGCACCTGGGAGCAAGCCAGAGGTGTACCAGGAGTGTCAGTGGTGTACCTGGGAGTGCTGGCTGATGTACCTGGGAGTGTCTGAAGCGAACCTGGAAGTGTCAGGGGCTGGAAGTGTCAGAGGTGCACCTGGCAGTGTCTGAGGTGAACCTGGGATTGCTTGGGGAGGTGTACCTGGAAGGCCTGAGTGTGTACATGGCAGCCATCAGAGGTGCCTGGGAGGTCAGAGGTGTACCTGGGAGGTCAGAGGTACCTGGCAGGCCGGGAGTGTGTAATGGGAGTGTCTGAGGTGTACCTGGGAGTGCCTTAGGTGCCTGGGAGCAAGCCAGGGGGTACATGGGGAAATGTCAGGGGTGTACCTGGGAGTGTTAGAGGTACCTGGGAGTGTCAGAGGTGTTCCCTGGGAGAGTCTGAGGTACCTGGGAGTGTCTGAGGTACCTGGGAGTACAGAGAAGAACCAGGAGTGTAAGAGGTGTTCCTGGGATTGCTGGGGAGGTGTACCTGGGAGCCCAGAGGTGTACCTGGGAGTTTCAGAGGTGAAACCAAGGAGTGTCAGAAGAGTACCTGGGAGTCAGAAGTGTACCTGGGAGTGTCTGAGGTACCTGAGTGTCAGAGGTGAACCAAGGAGGTCAGAAGAGCACCTGGGAGGTCAGAGGTGTACCTGGGAGGTTCGAGGTGTACCCAGAGTATCAGAGGTGTGGCCCTGGGAAGAGTCAGGCGGCAATTGGGAGTGTCAGCGGTGTACCTGGGAGGCTGAAGTGCAACCTGGAGAGTGTCAGTGGTGTACCTGGGAGTGCTGGCTGATGCACCTGGAAGTGTCTGGCTGGAAGTGTGAGTGGTGCCTGGGAGTGTCAGAGGTGTACCTGGGAGTGTCAGGGGGTGTACCTGGGAGTAAGGAGGTGAAGCATGGAGTGTCAGAGGTGTATTTGGGAGTGCCAGAGGTACCCCTGAGTATCGGGAGGCTTACCTGGGAGGCCGGAGTTGTACCTGGGAGTAAGCCGGATGCGGACCTGGGAGGCCAGAGGTGTGACCTGGGAGTAAGGGGAGAGGTGTACCTGGGAGTATCGAAGGTGTACCTGGGAGGTCAGAGGCACCTGGGAGTATCAGAGGTGTATCTGGGAGGCAACAGAGGTGTACTCAGAATGTCAGGAGGTGTTCCTGAGAGTGTCAGGGTGCACCTAGGGAGGTCAGGGGTGTAACTGGGAGGTCAGTGGTGTAACCTGGGAGGTCGGAGGGGTAACTGGGCTTGTCAGCAACTGGGAGGTCTGAGGTGCACCTGGGAGTGTCAGAGGTGTACCTGGAAAGCCCAGAGGTGTACCTGGGAGTGTCAGAGGAGTAACGGGAGCAAGCCAGGGTGTAACTGGGAGTGTCAGAGGTGGTACCTGGAAGTGTCAGAGTGACATACCTGGGAGTGTCAGAGGTGTACCTGGGAGTGTCAGGGGTGTAATCTCGCTGGGAGTGCCTGAGGTGTACCTGGGAGTGTCAGGAGGTGTACCTGGAGTATCAGAGGTGTACCTGGGAGGCCTGAGGTACCTGGGAGTGTCAGAGGCTCAGGAGGCTGGGGTGGTGTACCTGGGAGTGTCACTGCTGATGTGGCCTGGAGTACCTCAGCACCTGGAAGTGTCAGGTTGGAAGTGTCAGAGGTGTACCTGGCAGTGTCTGGAGGTGAATCCTGGGATTGTCAGAGGTGTACCTGGAAGTGTCTGAGTGTGTACATGGCATGTCAGGGAGGTGCACCTGGGGAGTGTCAGAGGTGTACCTGGGAGTGTCAGAGGGTGTACCTGGCAGTGTCAGAGGGTGTAAATGGAGTGTCTGAGGTGTACCTGGGAGTGCCTTAGGTGTACCTGGGAGTGTCAGGGGGTACCTGGGAATGTCAGGGGTGTACCTGGGAGTGTTAGGAGGTGTACCTGGAGGTCAGAGGTGTACCTGGGAGAGTCTGAGGTGTACCTGGGAGTGTCTGAGGTGTACCTGGGAGTGTCAGAGAAGAAACCAGGGAGTGTAAGAGGTGTTCCTGGGAGTGTCAGGAGGTGACCTGGGAGTTTAGGAGGTGTACCTGGGAGTTTCAGGAGGTGAACCAAGGAGTGTCAGAAGAGTACCTGGGAGTGTCAGGAAGGCCTGGGAGTGTCTGAGGTGTACCTGGGAGTGTCAGGAGGTGAACCAAGGAGTGTCAGAAGAGCACCTGGGAGTGTCAGGTGTACCTGGGAGGTGAGAGGGGTGTACCTGGGAGTATCGAAGGCAGCCTGGGAGTGTCAGAGGTGCACTGGGGAGTATCAGAGGTGATCTGGGAGCAGGGTCAGAGGTGTACCTGGGAATGTTGGGAGGTGTCTTGAGGAGTGTCAGGTGCACCTAGGGAGGCTTAGGGGGCAGTGTAACTGGGAGGCTGGTGGTGTAACTGGGAGGCCGGAGGTGTAACTGCTTGTCAGAGTTGTAACTGGAGTGTCTGGAGGTGTACCTGGGAGGTCAGAGGTGTACCTGGGGAGTATCATTGGTGTACCTGGGAGTGTCAGAGGAGTACCTGGGAGTGTCAGGGGTGTAACTGGGAGGTCAGAGGTGTACCTGGAAGTGTCAGAGGTATACCTGGGAGTGCTGGGAGGTACCTGGGAGTGTCAGGGGTAAACTGGGAGGTCTGAGGTGTACCTGGGAGGTCAGAGGTACCTGAGCATCAGAGGTGTGCCTGGGAGGTTCGAGGTGTAACGGGAGTGTCAGAGGTACCAGGGAGTGTCAGGTGAAGAACTGGGAGCATTGATGCACCTGGGAGGTCTGAAGTAAACTGAAGTGTCAGGGCTGGAAGTGTCAGAGGTGTACCTGGCAGTGTCTGGAGGTGAACCTGGGATTGTCAGAGGTGTACCTGGAAGTGTCTGAGGCACAAGCATGGCCGGGAGGTGTACCTGGGAGTGTCAGAGGTGTACCTGGGAGGCCAGAGGTACCTGGCAGTGCCAGAGGTGTAATGGGAGGTGTCTGAGGCATACCTGGAGTGCCCTGGGGTGTACCTGGGAGGTCAGGGGTGTACCTGGGAAGGCCAGGGGTACCTGGGAGTGTTAGAGGTGTACCTGGGAGTGTCAGAGGTGTACCTGGGAGAGTCTGAGGTGTACCTGGGAGTGCCTGAGGTGTAACGGGGAGCAAGCCAGAGAAACTAGGAGGTAAGAGGTGTCTCTGGGGAGTGTCAGGAGGTATACCTGGGAGTTTCAGAGGTGTACCTGGGAGCCTAGGAGGAACCAAGGAGTGTCAGAAGAGTACCTGGAGGTCAGAAGTGGCACCTGGGAGGTCTGAGGTGCACCTGGGAGTGTCAGAGGAACCAAGAGGTCAGAAGAGCACTGGGAGGTTGGGGAGGTACCTCAGGAGGCGAGAGGTGCACCTGGGAGTATCGAAGGTGTACCTGGAGGCTGGGGAGGTGTACCTGGGAGCATCAGAGGTGTATTTGGGAGGTCAGAGGTGTACCTGGGAATGTCAGAGGTGCCCTGAGAGTGTCAGGGTGCACCCAGGAGTGCGTTTTCAGGGGTGTAACTGGGAGTGTCAGTGGTGTAATCTCGGGAGTGTCGGAGGCAATTCGCTTGTCAGAGTTGTAACTGGGAGTGTCTGAGGTGTACCTGGAGTGTCAGAGGTGTACCTGGGAGTATCAGAGGTGTACTCTGGGAGGCCAGAGAGTACCTGGGAGTGTCAGGGGTGTAACTGGGAGGTCAGAGGCACCTGGAAGTGTCAGAGGTATACCCAGAGGTTGCAGGTGTACCTGGGAGAGTGTCAGGGTGTAACTGGGAGTGTCTGAGGTGTACCTGGGGATGTCAGAGGTACCTGGGAGCACTGGGGAGGTGCACCTGGGGTGTCTGAGGTGGGTACCTGGGAGGCCAGAGGTGCACCAGGGAGGCTGGGTGGTGTAACGGAGTGCCACACGTACCTGGGAGCATGTCTGAAGTGAACTCCTGGAAGTGTTGGGGCTGGGAAGTGTCAGAGGTGTACCTGGCAGTGTCTGAGGTGAACCTGGGACGGTTGGGGAGGTGTACCTGAAGTGTCTGAGGTGCACATGGCATATCAGAGGTGTACCTGGGAGGCCAGAGGTGTACCTGGGAGTGTCAGAGGTACCTGGCAGTGTCAGAGGTAAATGGGGAGGTCTGAGGTGTACCTGGGAGTGCTCAGGTGTACTTGGAGGTCAGGGGTGTACATGGAATGTTGGGGGTGTAACCTGGGAGGTTAGGAGGTGCACCTGGGAGGCCAGAGGTACCTGGGAGAGAGCCTGAGGTGTACCTGGAGGTCTGAGGTGCACTGGGAGTACCAGAGAAGAACCAGGAGTGTAAGAGGTGTTCCTGGAGAGTGTCAGAGGTACCTGGGAGTTTCAGAGAGGTGTACCTGGGAGTTTCCAGAGGTGAACCAAGGAGTGTCAGAAGAGTACCTGGGAGTGCTAGAAGTGTACCTGGGAGTGTCTGAGGTACTGGGAGGTCAGAGGTGAACCAAGGAGTGTCAGAAGAGTACCTGGGAGGTCAGAGGTGTCCTGGGAGGTCTGAGGTGTACTTGGGAGCATCAGAGGTGTACCTGGAAGAGTCAGGCGGTGTACCTGGGAGTGCCGGGAGGTACCTGGGAGGTTGGGAAGTGTACCTGAGAGTGTCAGTGGTGTACCTGGGAGTGTCATGGATGTACCTGGAAGTGTCTGGGCTGGAAGGGTGAGAGGTGTACCTGGGAGGCCAGAGGGGTACCTGGGAGGTCAGGTGTACCTGGGAGTGTTGAGGTGGCATGGAGTGTCAGAGGTGTCTGGGAGGTCAGAGGTACCCCTGAGCATCGGAGGTTTAACTGGGAGTGTTTAGAGTTGTACCTGGGAGTGTCGGATGGACCTGGGAGGTGTGAGGTGTACCTGGAGTATGAGAGGCCTGGGAGTATCGAAGGTGTACCTGGGAGTGTCAGAGGTGTACCTGGGAGCATCAGAGGTATCTGGGAGTGTCAGAGGTACCTGGGAATGTCAGAGAGAGCCCTGAGAGTGTCAGGTGCAACCTAGGAGCAAAGGGGTGTAACTGGGAGGTCAGTGTAACTGGGAGTGTCGGAAGTGTAACTGGGCTTGGTGGAGTTGTAACTGGGAGGCCTGAGGTGTACCTGGGAGCCAGAGGTGTACCTGGGAGCACAGAGGTACCTGGGAGGCTGAGGAGTACCTGGGAGGTCAGGGGTGTAACTGGGAGGTCAGAGGTACCTGGAAGTGTCAGAGGTATACCTGGGAGGCCAGGAGGTGTACTCGTAGTATCGAAGGTACCTGGGAGTGTCAGAGGTACCTGGGAGCATCAGAGGCACCTGGGAGTGTCAGAGGTGTACCTGGGAATGTCAGAGGTGTTCCTGGAGTGTCAGGTGCACCCAGGAGTGTCAGTAACTGGGAGTGTCTGGGTGTAACTGGGAGTGTCTGAGGTGTAACTGGGGTGTCAGAGTTGTAACTGGGAGGTCTGAGGTGTACCTGGGAGTGTCAGAGGTGTACCTGGAGATCAGAGGAACTGGGAGTGTCAGAGGAGTACCTGGGAGTGTCAGGGGTAACTGGGAGGCTGGGAGGTGTTCCTGAAGTGTCAGAGGTGTACCTGGGAGCAAGCCGAGGTACCTGGGAGTGTCAGGGGTGTAACTGGGAGTGTTCGAGGTGCACCTGGGAGCCACAGGTGTACCTGAAGTGTCAGAGGTATACCTGGGAGTGTCAGAGGTGTACCTGGGAGGTCAGGGTGTAACCGGGAGGTCTGAGGTGTACCTGGGAGCAGTCAGAGGTGTACCTGGGAGTATCAGAGGTACCTGGGAGTGTCAGAGGTGTACCTGGGAGTGTCAAGAGTGTAACTGGAGTGTCAAGGTGTACCTGGAAGCAGAGGTGTACCTGGGAGGTTGTAATGGGGAGGTCATGGTGTAATTGAGTGTCATGGATGTAACTGGGAGGCCGGAGGTTTAACTGGGAGTGTCGGAGGTGTAACTGGGAGTGTCTTAACCTGGGAGTGCCAGGAGGTGTACCTGGGAGTGTCAGAGGTGAACCTGGGAGGTCGAGGCAAAAGGAGTGTCAGAGGTGTACCTGGGAGTGTCAGACGAAACCAGGGAGTGTCAGAGGTACCTGAGAAGCTGAGGTACCTGGGAGGCCAGGAGGTACCTGGGAGTGTCAGGGTATGCCTGGGAGTGTCAGGGTGTACCTGGGAGTGTCGGAGGTGCAACTGGGAGTGTCAGAGGGTAACTGGGAGTGTCGATGTAACTGGGAGTGTCTGAGGTGCACCTGGGAGTGTCTGAGTGTACCTGGGAGGTCAGGGGTGTACCTGGGAGGCCAGAGGCAACCTGGGATTGTTGGAGGTAACTGGGAGTGCCGGAGCTGTAACTGGGAGGTCTGAGGTGTACCTGGGAGTATCAGAGGTGTACCTGGGAGGTTGGGGAGGTACCTGGGAGTGTCAAGAGTGTAACTGGGAGTGTCAAAGGTGTACCTGGAAGTGTCAGAGGTGTACCTGGGAGGCCAGGTACCTAGGAGGTCAGGCGTGTAACTGGGAGTGTGTGGATGTAACTGGGAGTGTCGGAGGTGTAACTGGAGTCGGAGGTGTAACTGGGAGTGTCTTAGGTGTACCTGGGAGGCCAGAGGTGTACTGGGAGGCCAGAGGTGAACCTGGGAGGCTGAGGTACCATGAATGTCAGAGGTGTACCTGGGAGTGTCAGAGGAACCAGGGAGGTTAGGAGGTGTACCTGGGAGTGCTGGGAGGTGTACCTGGGAGGCTGGGAGGTGTACTGTGGGAGTGTCAGGATACCTGGGAGGTCAGGTACCTGGGAGCGTCGGATGTAACTGGGAGGCCGGAGGTGTAACTGGGAGTGGAGCTGTAACTGGGAGTGTCTGAGGTGTACCTGGGAGGCTTGAAGTGTACCTGGGAGTGTCTGAGGTGTACCTGGGAGTGTCAGAGGTGTCCCTGGGAGTGTCTGAGTGAACCTGGGAGTGTTTGAGTTGTACCTGGGAGTGCCAGAGGAGAACCAGGAGGTGTGTGAGGTACCTGGGAGTGTCAGAGGTGCACGGGAGTGTGAGAGGTGCACCTAGAGTGTTGGCGCAGGAACTAAGGAGGTTGGGAGGAGTACCTAGGAGTGTCAGAGGTGTACCTGGGAGTGTCTGAGGTGCACCTGGGATTGTTGGGGTGTACCTGGGAGTGTCAGAGGTGTACCTGGGAGGTCAGAGGTGCAACAGGGAGTGTCAGTGGTGTACCTGGGAGCATGATACCTGGAGGTCTGAAGTGAACCTGAAGGTCAGGGCTGGAAGTGTGTCAGAGGTGTACCTGGCAGTGTCTGAGAGGAACCTGGGATTGTCAGAGGTACCTGGAAGAAGGTCTGAGGTGCACATGGTATGTCAGAGGTGTACCTGGGAGGCTCAGGAGGTGTACCTGGGAGGCTGAGGTGTACCTGGCAGTGTCAGGAGGTGTAAATGGGAGTATCTGAGGTGTACCTGGGAGTGCCGGAGGTGTACCTGGGAGGCCAGGGGGTACCTGGGAATGTCAGGTGTACCTGGGAGCAGAGGTACCTGGGAGGTCGGAGGTGGACCTGGGAGAGTCTGAGGTGTACCTGGGAGTGTCTGAGGTGTACCTGGGAGGACAGAGAAGAACCAGGAGTGTAAGAGGTGTTCCTGGGAGTGTCAGAGGGACTGAGCCTAGAGGTGTACCTGGGAGTTTCAGAGGTGAAACCAAGGAGGCTGAAGAGTACCTGGGAGCTCAAGTGTACCTGGGAGTCTGTGGTGTACCTGGGAGTGTCAGAGGTGAAACCAAGTGAGGCTGAAGAGTACCTGGGAGGCCAGAGGTACCTGGGAGTGTCTGAGGTGCAACAGGGAGTATCACTGAGGTGTACCTGGAAGAGTCAGGCGGGTACCTGGGAGGCCTGGTAGGTACCTGGGAGGTTGGATGTGGTACCTGAGAGTGCTGTGGTGTGTACCTGGGAGGCTGATGCACCTGGAAGTGTTTGGGCTGAAGTGGAGAGGTGTACCTGGAGTGTCAGAGGAGCACCTGGGAGGTCAGGTGTACCTGGGAGTGTTGGGAGGTGCACATGGAGTGTCAGAGGTGCACCTGGGAGGCCAGAGGTGCACCTGAGTATCGGAGGTTTACCTGGGAGGCCGGAGTTGTACCTGGGAGTGTCGGATGCGTGACCTGGGAGTGTCAGGAGGTGTACCTGGGAGTATGAGAGGTGTACCTGGGAGTATCGAAGGTGTACCTGGGAGGCCAGAGGTATACCTGGGAGTATCAGAGGTGTATCTGGACACAGAGGTACTCTGGAATGTCAGAGGTGTTCTTGAGAGTGTTGGGGTACCTAGGAGTGTCAGGGTGTAACTGGGAGTTGGTGGTAACTGGGAGTGTCGGAGGTGTAACCAGCTGTCAGAGCTGTGTAACTGGGAGTGCTCTGAGGTGTACCTGGGAGGCTGGGAGGCACCTGGGAGTGTCAGAGGTGTACCTGGGAGTCAGAGGGCTCTGGAGCAAGTCAGGGGTGTAGCAACACGCAACCGAACGTAGGCTACCTA
>NW_024719788.1:0-17671 GCF_018991925.1 Homarus americanus | reverse complement strand
GGTGTGGTTAAAATTTTCATTGTTTACACGGCGCCTGTCTCTCCTGTCCGGTGGCTGAGCGGTGCTGCCTCCCGGGTGGGGTGGGGGGCGGAGTGGGTGAGGGTGCAATTGCTTGCCCCTGGCCCTGTGTCGGCACACTTAGCCCAGCACTACCCCCCCCCGAGCATAACCCATGTGCATCTGTCCCTGTTCCTTCTTGACTCTCTTCTATTTTGTCCAGCAGGAGCTTGTGTGTTCTCTGTTCTCTCCGCATCCTCCCTAGAGATACTTTTTGGATCGTGTACACATAATGTTATCCTAATTAATTATCATATTAATTTGATTAAATAATTCTCTCTTATTGATAAATCCCAGTTAATTGACACTAACAGTCGCTTATCATACCTATAAAGTTAATTATGTCGATATTCTTGGTTACATATATATTTAACTCGTGTCCAGTTGTCAAACATTATGAGAGAGTTAATGTAGCTGATTATTGATTTACTGACAGTATTAATTAACAGTATGGAGGATTTGTGGGACTTACTTATAACCCGGAGATTGAGGCGCTGAGAGTGCTGATGAATAGGCGCTAAGGGACTGTTATCTGATAAAGACTGAACCGAAGTGTCGATTTTTTTCGGGGTTGACGACAAAGTTCAGCGGACACCCGTGATACATCTGTGAATCGCACCAAACCGTACTGTTGGTTTGAAGGTTGGGAGAGGTTGTTGGAGGTCAAGGTGGGGGAGAGGTTGTTGGAGGTCGGGGTTGGGGTGGAGAGGTTGTTGAGGTCGTGTTGGTGAGAGGTTGTGGAGGTCAAGGTTGGTGAGAGGTTGTTGGAGGTCGTAAGGGGAGAGTTGTTGGAGGTTGTAGGTTGGTGAGAGGTTGTTGGAGGTCAAGGTAGGAGAGGTTGTTGGAGGTCGTGGGGTTGGTGAGAGGTTGTTGAGGTCGTGGTTGGTGAGAGGTTGTTGGAGGTCGTAAGGTTGGTGAGAGGTTGTTGGAGGTCGTAAGGTTGGTGAGAGGTTGTTGGAGTTGTAGGTTGGTGAGGAGGTTGTTGGAGGTCGTAAGGTTGGTGAGAGGTTGTGGAGGTCGTAGGTTGGTGAGAGGTTGTTGGAGGTCGTAAGGTTGGTGAGAGGTTGTTGGAGGTCGTAAGGTTGGTGAGAGGTTGTTGGAGGTTGTAAGGTGGGTGAGAGGTTGTTGGAGGTCGTAAGGTTGGTGAGAGGTTGTTGGAGGTCGTAAGGTTGGTGAGAGGTTGTTGGAGGTCGTAAGGTTGGTGAGAGGTTGTTGGAGGTTGTAAGGTTGGTGAGAGGTTGTTGGAGGTCGTAAGGTTGGTGAGAGGTTGTTGGAGGTCGTAAGGTTGGTGAGAGGTTGTTGGAGGTCGTAAGGTTGGTGAGAGTTGTTGGAGGTGTAAGGTTGGTGAGAGGTTGTTGGAGGTCGTAAGGTTGGTGAGGAGAGGTTGTTGGAGGTCGTAAGGTTGGTGAGAGGTTGTTGGAGGTCGTAAGGTTGGTGAGAGGTTGTTGGAGGTCGTAAGGTTGGTGAGAGGTTGTTGGAGGTCGTGGGTTGGTGAGAGGTTGTTGGAGGTCGGGGTTGGTGAGAGGTTGTTGGAGGTCAGCGAAGGTTGGTGAGAGGTTGTTGGAGGTCGTAAGGTTGGTGAGGTTGTTGGAGGTCGTAAGGTTGGTGAGAGGTTGTTGGAGGTCGGTGGAGAGGTTGTTGGAGGTCGTAAGGTTGGTGAGAGGTTGTTGGAGGTCGTAAGGTTGGTGAGGTTGTTGGAGGTCGTAAGGTTGGTGAGAGTTGTTGGAGGTCGTAAGGTTGGTGAGAGGTTGTTGGAGGTTGTAAGGTTGGTGAGAGGTTGTTGGAGTTCGTAAGGTTGGTGAGAGGTTGTGGAGGTCGTAAGGTTGGTGAGGTTGGGAGGAGAGGTTGTTGGAGGTCGTAAGGTTGGTGAGAGGTTGTTGGAGGTTGTAAGGTTGGTGAGAGGTTGTTGGAGGTTGCATGGGTTGGTGAGAGGTTGTTGGAGGGTCGTAAGGTTGGTGAGAGGTTGTTGGAGGTTGTAAGGTTGGTGAGAGGTTGTTGGAGGTCGTAAGGTTGGTGAGAGGTTGTTGGAGGTCGTAAGGTTGGTGAGAGGTTGTTGGAGGTCGTAAGGTTGGTGAGAGGTTGTTGGAGGTCGTAAGGTTGGTGAGAGGTTGTTGGAGGTCGTAAAGTTGGTGAGAGGTCGTACCCCATGGATCAGTACCCGGACCATTACTATACATGTATTGTACCTGTATACTGTACATTAACAACAGATGTAGTCGTTGACAACTTTATAAGGAACTCTGACAAGAACTCCAAAAATTACTGGAAGAAGTAAACAAACTTTTAGTATGAACTGATAGGTAGCAGATCCAATTTAATGTGGGAAAAATGTAAAGATCTAAGGCAAAATAATGGAAATGGGGGAACAGATATCAGCTGAAAGACATATATAGAGCAGACGTCCGCCTCTCTCATATTCATTCGGTCAGAAAATTTATATATTCATCCAAAATATGTGATGAGTGGCCGGCTAAGTTGATAAAGTATGATAAGGTTGTTTGAACACTTGAAGCAGCAAACATCCATTTTGATGTTCTTTGTAAGACTGAGAAAGTACTATCTGGCAGCTGACAACACTCATGTAACAAAATGCTTGAAATAATTAGTCATAATTCACAGATTGTTTTTCTGAAATTTGGGGTAAGAAAATTGTGTTCTCATTTGTTTCAAATCCATTTATCTAAGCTGACGAGGTCAGTCATTGTCAGCCATAACATTGACGAGGGAATTTTGGTGATGCAAAGTTGTAGCTCCTGGACCTGCAGGTTAATACTGTCTCTTGAAACACTCACACAAAACTACAGAGTCATTGTTGGACTTTGGGGGGAAAAGTGCATCAGGTAACACTGAAATGAGATTTCATCGTGTTTTTAAGGTTTGGGTCAAGCCACTGTTGTCAGCAGGATTATGTAAAGAACAAGTACTGCACTGCTAAAACTCACTAATAGTCACACAAAGGAACTTACCGGTAATACAGTATATGCATACTGCATAATTACACTGTGTGATGGCTTTAGGGCCGACCAGTGTCAGACACGAGGGGCGTTGTTGTTGAGGTGTATGTGTGGTGGTTATGGATGCTGTAGTTGTTCTCATGTGTTAGTGAACGACAGTGTTGTTGTGTATCATTTATGGTGAAGGATGTTGAGGTGTTTATGAAGGATGTTCTAGTTTATATGGTGACAAAGGAGAGTTTATGTTTTTGAGTATGAGTGGTTGTAAAGGAGGTTGTGTGTATGTGTAGTAGTGGTGTATGTACGGTCAGGGTCAAAAGTCTTGAACACTTGACAGTATTTGGCAGGTAAGTTCCCGAAGATCTTAGGTATTAAGGAGAGTTTTATCCCATTTTGTGGTTCAGGCATAATATGTGGTGACAAGTAGTGTTATTAGTATATCCCAATCATGTATGTATAACTCAGAAGTAGATGCCAGATATTGCTAAGTGTTCAAGACTTTTGACCCCGACTGTACAATATTAAAGTTAGAATTTGTTAACACGAGGCGTACTGTAAGCCTTTCGAAAAATATCCAAACCCCATTTGATGTATAACGTCACGTGCAACCCCGACATGAAAGGGTATTATTCACTTACCGAGAGAGATAGCTTAGCGCTGTCGTGGGTGATGGTTGGCTGGAGGCCCTCAACCTGGTGTGAGGTGAAAGTAAGGTAGCCTCCCACCGGCAGGAACATGACCAGAGTTACTTGGCTGGGTTCTACCAGTGAGTCCTCCAGTTGACTGAGGCTGAAGATTACCTCAACCACGTCCCTGTAAATAATCGTCATTGATATTCATTCATGGTAAAATGTAACATGTAACATGGTGGGATGAGAACGCATAGTGATTTGAGGATGTAGTGACAAGGAAATACATAGTGGCTTGAGGATTATATATACAGTACACGTAGACTTCAATATACTGTACAAACAAAACTTCTACTAGTCAGGACTCAACACGGGACCTCTGCGTGTGAACAGAGAGCGCTACCACAGCACCACAAGGGCTGCATGAACGACCTTCAGACGTTTGTCTCAAAAACGCATAAGTGATGACAATTTGCTATTGCCAGTGGCCGTGGAAGGTTGTGTGTATGGAAGATGTATTGAAGGTGAGCACAGCTAAATATTGTGCTCATCTCCCCCGCTCCCATTCAATCTCTAGTACATTTTTATACGATTTCTTCTACTTCAGAAAATAAAATTCGTTTTTTTTTCACCTCTACTTAGTAGTCGCTTGAATATGCCCCCTTGTATCCCAGGTAAAGTTCATCCACCTGGACAGTACATTGGTGCTAATCTCCAGGTGATCCATCAATGTTATTGATCTCTGCGTCGACTTGTACTCTCGGTCTTGGACTTAATGGTCGCGACCACATCACTGGCATATAAAGTAGTTCACACACACACACACACACACACACATTTATGCCTTGACCATCAGAGAATCAGGGCATCCTTCACGCCCACCAGTAAGATGCCAGGATACCCAGAGAGGAGTGCCCATGTGAACCGATAACTCCTGCTGAACATATAGCAAGTTGCTAATCACCTGTGACTGCAGGATATCGAACCCGGACCACCACTTTACACAAACTATTCTGTTGCAAGTACACCATACATAACACCCGGTACATTACTCCATACCACTTGCTAGAGATACAGTACACCCCCAACGTTGTTACAACAGCACCCCATAGGCTGCTGTTGGATCCATAACAAAACCTGCTGCACCCACACCACAGCCTGTTACATCTACACCTAAACTACAGCCTGCTTATACAGCAAAACTTGGTACACCTACACCACAGCCTGCTAAACCTACACTACAGCCTTCTAAACCACACAGCCTCCTACTGTACTTACACTACAGCCTGTTACACAAGAGCCAAAGCTGGTATACATGAAGACTCACAAGGGGGAGTAGATGAAGGTGTCATTTAGGGTAAGAGAGTGGTTGAGTCTGGGCAGGTTGGCGGTGATGTTCTCTCGCACCACCTGCAGTGACGCCACCTTCACCACCACCGGGATGGTAGACCCGCTCTCTATCTGCGTGGACCAATTATTGTTCCCGTGATTATTTTGCAACACCAACCCACTCATACAAGGTGAATTAAAAGTCCCTGTGCATCGGCATTAAATAACACTGTAGTTAATTTCCTTACAGTAAATATTGGAAATGGTCACAACACTGTAAGCATGTCACCAGGATATATCATAGCAGCATGTTACCAGGATAGAACATAGCAGCATGTTACCAGGATAGATCATAGCAGCATGTTACCAGGATAGATCATAGCAGCATGTTACTAGGATAGATCATAGCAGCATGTTACCAGGATAGATCATAGCAGCATGTTACTAGGATAGTAGCAGCATGTTACCAGGATAGATCATAGCAGCATGTTACCAGGATAGATCATAGCAGCATGTTACCAGGATAGATCATAGCAGCATGTTACCAGGATAGATCATAGCAGCATATTTATGGATGAGTGCGCAGCAGCATGTTGCCAGGATAGATGAAGCGGCATGTTACTAGGATGAATCATAACCATGTTTACCAGGATAGATGAAACACGGCATGTTACCAGGATGAATCCGTAACATCATGTTGCCAGGATAGATCATAGCAGCATGTTTACCAGGATAGATCGCCAGCATGTTGCCAGGATAAATAGCAGCATATTACTGGCGGATAGATCTTTGTCAGCATGTTACCAGGATAGATCATAGCAGCATGTTACCAGGATAGATCATAGCAGCATGTTACCAGGATAGATCATAGCAGCATGTTACCAGGATAGATCATAGCAGCATGTTACCAGGATAGATCATAACAACATGTTACCAGGATAGATCATAGCAGCATGTTACCAGGATAGATCATAACAGCATGTTACCAGGATAGATCATAGCAGCATGTTACCAGGATAGATGAAGCAGGTCTATTAATCCAGACTACTCAGTCTTTT
Source organism: Homarus americanus (assembly GCF_018991925.1). Lineage (NCBI taxonomy): Eukaryota > Metazoa > Arthropoda > Malacostraca > Decapoda > Nephropidae > Homarus > Homarus americanus. The sequence goes on along the minus strand of NW_024719788.1, from coordinate 11,644 downwards.
TTACACCCAGTCCTTATCATCTCATATATCTGTCCACCCTACTGTATATTTTAGGCTTCCCAGCGTGTTTGAGTTAATGATGACCAAGGTGATTATGATGTAGATGGTGAGGGCGGTGATGATGTTGGTGGTGATGATGGTGGTGGTGGTGGTGATTGGTGATAGTGATAATGGTGGTGAGGGATGAGTTAGGTCCAAGAAACTACCTTATTTTTTTACTTTAGGGAATATAATGTTAAGAAATAAAGGGTTAAAGATCTTAGTTGTTGAAACATAGTAATAACGTCAATAATACCTGCAGGGCGACTCCCACGGTGGCATTGTTGTCGTTCCAGTAGGCGTCAGTGAGCGTGGCGTTCACCTCCAGTGTCAGCATGTTGTCGTCCGGGCAATCGTTGTAGGCGAGTGTCGTGAATCCTGCGGGACGACATTCATTGACTCTCTTGTATAGTCGTAAACACAAGTCCTGTCGAGGCGCCTCGTCTCGTGAATCCGAAGCATTTATGGACAGAATAATGCATCAGTATCTACCGCTTCGGGTTCACGAGTCTGAATCTTGGGGTTCGTGGAGCAGCAGAAGGGGCGACAAGACCTTTGTTTACACTGTACACCTGTGCTAAACTCTATAATTCACGACACTCTCTTACCAGTAAGTTCATTTTTTTGACTGCCTATAATTTGGGCACAAACAGATGTAATTAGCAAGAACATTAATATACACAAGATCAAAGATATTTAAAAACATGTGGCAATACAGTGTTTACATTTGGAGAAGTAACATGATCACTTTCTATGATGCACTGTAGGGAATCTTTACCCTCTATGGCCGCCAGGTGTTGGTTACTCATGTATTGGTCACTCGCCTATGTTGGTGATGTAAGTACTTGTGTCACTCACCTGTGTTGTTGATGTAAGTACCTGTGTCACTCACCTGTGTTGGTGATGTAAGTACCTGTGTCACTCACCTGCGTTGGTGATGTAAGTACCTGTGTCACTCACCTGTGTTGGTAATGTAAGTACCTGTGTCACTCACCTGCGTTGGTAATGTAAGTACCTGTGTCACTCACCTGTGTTGGTGATGTAAGTACCTGTGTCACTCACCTGTGTTAGTGATGTAATGCCTGTGTCACTCACCTGTGTTGGTGATGTAAGTACCTTGTGTCACTCACCTGTGTTGGTGATGTCACTTGTGTCTGCCGCCTGTGTTGGTGATGTAAGTACCTGTGTCACTCCACCTGTGTTGGTGATGTAAATGACCTGTGTTGGTGAGTAACTGTGTCACTCACCTGGCTGCTAGTGATGTACTTTAAGTCCAGTGTAAGAGTGTCCACCTCATCGTCGAAGTGGGAGGCGCCTTCTAGGTCAGGGGACGTTGCTATCAAATTCTGCACTGCCAGACCCGAGCACTCCACGTTCTGTCCCCGGGGTAACAACACTGTACACTCCCACACCACAGGTATACTACACAACACTGTACACTCCCACACCACAGGTATACTTCACAACACTGTACACTCCCACACCACAGGTATACTACACAACACTGTACACTCCCACACCACAGGTATACTACACAACACTGTACACTCCCACACCACAGGTATACTACACAACACTGTACACTCCCACACCACATGTCTGTGTGCTCTAACTAGCAAACTTGTTGTACAGTATACTCTTACCAGCACACTTCTGTACAATTTTACTAGCACATTTTTTGTGCATTTACTAGTACACTTGCTGTATCTCTTTCTAGCTCATGTTGTACAGTCTTTAACACACTTACTATAAATTATTATTAGCACTCATACTATACATACTTACAAGTACACTTAGTACCTACTCTACACTTACTAACACACGTATTGGACGTTTTCTGATAAACATATTCTGCAGTGACATTACAACCCACTGTCCAATACTAGCTGTCTTCCTGTACATTCGTTCTAGTACACCTATTGTACCTGGTTACTCACCTGCCTGTATAGGTGACTCGCAGGTTACTCAGCGTGACCGAGGCACGACCTTCATTTGGCGATGACATCTGTAAAACAACACTCAGGTGAGAGGACCGAGGCCATCAAGCATGCTTGTACACTACCGGAGGCATCAGATATATTGGTGGACCTCTGTGGCCCCCTGGCATATTGCTGAGTCACCTGGCTCGTCCTACACAACTGGTGAACCACAAGACCACACTGCGGGTGTACCAACAGATTCAGATTTGCCAGACAAAGGCGCAGAGCTCTTTCATTGTGTTTTCTGGCATCCATCGCAAGGCAGAGTGCCAAAGCTTTGAAGGGGTTCCACTGGGAAGCATGACGAGTTTATACTTGTCATCTTAAACTTAGATGATCAAATGCCTCAGAGGCCACTAGTTCCTTAACCAAGTTACTTATAGTGAGGGAAGTATAAGTACTGTATGCATAAGGAGGATTCCCTGCCTAGGTTCATCTGTTTATAGCACAAGTACGAATGTGTTTAAGGCAGTTGTTAGTTGCTATTTTGTCAAAGTAATTAATTTGCAACAACAGGATGAATACTGCCACCTGAACAGGCTGTTAGATATGGATCTCATCCGATACAGAGACTTAGAGTAAAATTACTATAAAATGAAATAATGTGTATGACATACCAAAATAGTGATCATAGAATAAGGGTAGGTGTTACATACTATACTGTATGCATAAACTACACAACAGAGTCCACCTACCTATGATCACCGTGGGGGAAATATATAAAAAACAAAATATATATATAAGTAACATAATATTATGTATAGGCTCGAGACAACGGTATAATTTCTGAATTAGTGACTTTATATTTTGTATATATATTAACACACATGCACGACAAAATTGACCGCACAAGATATCCTCTTCAGGACTCACCAATAAGATCTTCATGGGGATGGTGGTGAGGGCGGGGATGGAGATGTTAAACACTGCCTTCACTGTCTCCTTCACACTTATGTTGGATGCCTCTATCACGGCTTCTGTCACCGTTGCTCCCTCAGTCCCGATCTGACCACAACACCAAAAAATAGGCAACATACAACAACGATTACTAATATAATAATAATGGTTGGCCCTCGCGTTTGAGGATGGCCGGCTTTAGGGCCATCTAGACGTGATTTTTTTTAAGATATAGAAGCTGTCATGAGCATAACAACCACACCCCATGTAAACGAGTTGTATGACTCGAGTGTCAAGGAATAATCCAAGATCACCGGACAACTCGCCAACAGCACTGGCTAATCTTATGGTAGGAGGTGTTGGTATGTGAGTACAAGTGGCAGGGGTGTGGGTTGAGGTGGTAAGGATGTGGGTTGAGGTGGCAGGGGTGTGGGTTGAGGTGGTAAGGATGTGGGTTGAGGTGGTAAGAGTCTGGGTTCAGGTGGTAAGAATGTGGTAAGAGTCTGGGTTCAGGTGGTAAGAATGTGAGTTCAGGTAGCAGGGGTGTGGGTTGAGGTGGTAAGTGTGTGAGAGCTGACCTGGGAGAGAGTTGCAGCAGCGGGAACTGTTGGAGAAGAGATGCCGAGGTTTTGTGCCTGGCCGTCGAAGGAGAGGTCAGCCGTGAACTGTTGGGTGACATAAACAGGAGTAAACTCATGAATCCACAAACATTTTTTCACCAATTGATGAAGAATCACAGAATATTATCGTTGGTGTTTCCCAATAAGACCAAGTTCATTTTTTTTTTGTAAACATGATAAGTCATTCGTAATAAGAGAGAAAGAATAATGTATTTGTGACATACCTGGAGGGAGGTGGCGGCTGGGTTTATTGGTAGGAAAGCCACTCGTACCCTCAGCTTGTTAGTGTCCGAGAAGTCCAACGTTTGTAGCTTGATGTAACACACCCGTCCTATCTCCACCGTTATGCCCTCGCTGCCGTTATACATATGGTCACTACACATCCACCATCACGCTCATGGTCACTACACATCCACCATCACGCTCATGGTCACTACATATCCACCATCACACTCATGGTCACTACATATCCACCATCACATTCATGGTCACTACATATCCACCATCACGCTCATGGTCACTACATATCCACCATCACGCTCTTGGTCACTACACATCCACCATCACACTCATGGTGTGATCTAAACTACATGCATAGTGTGTGTGTTAGAGCTGACTGCTTTTCACATCGTTGAAGTTAAGATGTGTCACTGTGTGTGTGTGTGTGTGTGTGTGTGTGTGTGTGTGTGTGTGTGTGTGTGTGTGTGTGTGTGTTCAGTTATTGTTTCATATTCATACAGCAAGATAATAGTGATTTTTATTTAAAATGATGGTTATATCAGCCATATTCATATTGATGTCAATCATATTCTCATGTTAAGTTTCAAATAATAAACAACAATAGTAGCAATAATTAATTTCAATTTATCCATAGGGTATGAGTGCAGATGCCTGCACTTATGCGTGGTACAATAGTTGGTGCGTTTTTGAGATATGGCACCTCTGTGTTTTATTTACTTTATATTTAAAACTCCTGGAACATGAATTGCACACTAAGGATGCTAGATAAATATTCCACAGAGTTGCCTCATCTCACAACATGTCCAGCCATTTTGTCTAAAACAACTATCTGTATACTTTGGGAAACAATATGAGACCAGGGACGATAAATATTGGTATATGAGGGGCTGTCACTAGTCACATATAATCTCGAGCATATCGACCCCCACACCTGCACAGGTAGTTGTTTTAGCTACTGTACATTCTCACCTGCCAGAAACCATATGTAGTATGGGTTGTCCTTATGTGGCTAAACTCGACTAAATAGCCAACAATCTAGTGGTATCAATGCCTCGGTAAAATTAGCCTCAGCCTTATCAGTTCTACCGTAATAATTTGAAAATATGTTGAATATAACCCTAAATCCTAGCTCAGCGATTTTTAACATAAATACGTAGATAGTAGTTGTGTGTGTTTGAGATGCAGACCTGGTGTATGTATGGGTGTTAGCAGAGCCGTTGACTCTGGCATCATCTCCCCAACGAAGTGACTGGCCAGGCAGGTGACGTCGCTGCTGGTGCCGTCACTGACAACAGGAGGTGGGCGTGCCCTCCACACCTCCCTCCACTTCCAACGTTCCTACCACTTGTGGCAAAACTCAGTTGGTGTGTCTGATGAAGTAAATATGTATTGTTATTTCTCAGGTTTGGGTCCAGGTGTCAGGTGAACTATTACCTCCGCAGGCTGTGTCAATCTTGGTCTGACTTTCAAAAGTTGTTTTTACAGTGAAGTAAAAAATCTTACGAATCATATAAACAGTCAGAATATTCTAAATCATCTTTACGAAGATTATATTTCGTTTCTGTCTAAAAACAACATAGCAAGAATAATAACTGCCAAGACTGTACCTGTAAAGGTAGTAAGTGTTGGTGGTGGATGGGAGGTCGTTGGAGGGGAGGCGTCCAGTGTGAGGGGTGAGTTAGCCAACTCTGTGCTTTCGTCACCTCCAATACTACGGATACTGACCTAACACACAAGGATACATATTGGTAGGGACACAAGAGCACCACAACAGCAGACTGGGTGTGTGCACAGTCATGAAGGGTGAGAAAATACAAGTTTTGTGTGTGTGTGTGTGTGTGTGTGTGTGTGTGTGTGTGTGTGTGTGTGTGTGTGTGTGTGTATTATTTATAAGATAATAAAGATAAATATTTATAAGATAATAAAGATAAATAATTTTTTTTTACTGGGATTGGCCTATGGGCACAGGTCAACGGCCCACATCGGGGCCTAGGAGGCTAAAACAAAGAACAGAAAACTAAAAATAGAAAAGGGAAAAGGTTATATTAATCTACACCGCGAAGATGCCGGAAAACCAGCTTTTAAAGTGAGACAAATTGTAAGTATGAAACACAGTTTGGCTTGTGTGGAAAAGGATGCACTATAACGGGTTATTCTACTGTGACCATCCACAGAGAGAAACGAGGGGCACCGTGAGCAAGACAGGTGCTATGAGCCCACGGCCTTGCCGGCGGTACAGGAATGCCAGGTCCACCGAACATTGCCATTAAAGAGAAGCAACATTGCGGCGAAGAGAAAGGAAGAAAGATTGTCAACTAAGGAGGAAAGATTAATAAGACGAAATGCCTTTGATTCCACCCTATTGTAACAGTTGGATGAAGAAGAACCACCCCCAGATATGAGAGCAGTACTCCAGGTTAGGATGAATGAATCCCATATACTTGAAGCAACTGCTCAGGAGTAAAATAACTACGGCATCTGTACAGCATTCCCAACTTTCGGGAGGCAGCTGTAGCAATATTGAGGATATGTGACTTTCATGACATATTAGAGAAATGGTGAGGCCTAGCATATCTACTTTAGAATTTGGCAGAATGATAGCATCCTGAAATGACTGGAATCATCTAATTTGGAAAGTATAATTGTTAAATACTGAGTTTTATTACACAATGGTTAACCAAGTTTCTATCTCCCCATTCGGAGATGCTGCTGAATCCGCATTGATAGATGTAATGATATCAGCTCTGGAACAGATCTGGTTGAGAATTAAAGGGAAGGGAAATGTGAAGAAGAGTGAAGAGTAGAATCATCAGCGTAAGAATGGATAGAATTGGTTGTAATGATGAGTAAATCATTGATAAAGAAGAAGAGAGTAGGTGAAAGTTCTTTCACCTACTCTCTTCCTATAAGGTTTCACTATTATTGGTAGAGAAAGAGCGAGAGATCGATCCTCGACAACAACTGCTATGGATCTGTTCTCAAAGAAGCTGGAGATTAGAAAACAAAGTTGGGGAGAGAAACCATAAGAGGGAAGTTTAGAAAGCAAAGACTTGTTATTGAGGTGAGAGGCAATACACGCATCAAAAGGCTCTCATCAAAATATTCCCAACCAACAAACTAATCAGTGATTTTTTTATAATCTGCATTATATTAGCTATCCTGGTATTGTTCGATGCTGGTTTTAGTGACAGTAAATAAATTGACCAAAGGACAACCATGATCTTCCTTTCATATCTCTAAAACTCTGGCGAATATCTTATCGGGACCTGGCAACTTATTTTGGTTTAATTTATTTTTTTTTGGTATCATCGATAATAGAAGTAATGTGTTACAAGGTCAAACAACACAACAGTTGATTTTACGGTTACCTGGAGGAGGAAGTTAGCACAGAGGAAGGGCTCACCATAAGATCACCCGCTGTGAAGTCTGGTAGCGCTATTGAGGATATTAATCATCAAGTCATTGTAGTCGTTGTATGTACTTGATTGGCTGTGTACCTGCACAGGGAAGCGTATAATTTCAAATATACAGTCACGATTAACAACCAATGTCATTAACAAAACACATGATTTACTTAGTATTGTAATTTCTACACTCTACCTACAATCCTTTTGCCTTTATACCTATTGTCAAGCAAAGTTCTCAGGTGCCTTTCATACAGATATAAAAAGTCCTATAAATCTCAAGGAATTATTGCAGTTCTCATAAAATTAGATATGCTGTATTAACTAAGCATAATCCGCCTAATCATCAAACCAGATGAGAAAAGTATATTGAAATATGAGCTCTTTTAGGAAACTGAATACTGTATCAGGTAAGTATTTGGTAAGATACAAATGGATAACATAACAATGATATTTATTTTTTTGAGCTCAGATATATGATTTAATTCTGCAGCTAAATGTGAATAAATTCTATATTTTATATAAATATATTGAATGTATTTAGGAGATAATTTTATGACTAGAATAACTTTTATGCTAATGTTTAATTTAGCGTTGATATGCTAATTGTTACGTTATTTGGCGTAATTGAAGGAGTCCTGAATCTGTTGTTATTATTAATCTGGCCATGGTAATATGAAAACGCATGACAATTTATGAGAAGTGTTGGCTTTTTTAATGTGGATTATGATAAATAAAATGGAAGAAAATCGGAACCTATTATTTTCTATGAGCTAAGAGGCAAAGTTCTACTGTGTCACGCCTAAAGTCGTCACACAATACTGCTACATAGATTGCCAAGCATAAAGGTAAACCAGGCCATAGTGGATGTCTGACCGACATTGGTGAGGCCGAGGAAGGTGACAATGGCGTTGACACTGCCGCTGGGGTCGTGTTGGTAACAGAGTCTTGTGGTGTTGTCCCAGGCAGACTCTCACCACGTCGCCAGTCCCCGCCCGCACACATCCCAGGTAGGGCCGCTCCATCAGGATAGCCGACTTGGCTGACTCCTGAAGGAGGGAACACCAGCCAGGTCGAAGTCGTGGGTCATGCTGGTACCTGCAAATAACAGCCTAGTACCAGCCTCTAGGCTTTTTCTGAAGTGTCTCTCTAAACATCAAGAATTAAATTGCCATCTAAATGTTATATACTGTGTTTAGAATGTACACAGGTAATGTGTTAATGATGCTGCCAAATATAATCTGTCACGATATTAGTACTACTGCAAAAATGTAGTAGTAATAGTGTTATGGCCTCCTCCATGATGTAATTTAATACCTTAGCATTGATGGTAATGACCAAGTACTGTACCATGATGCGAGGAGGATTAGATTAGTAATTTTTTTTTCTGTGAAGGAGCTGGAAAATGTCACTCAAGTTAGATCAGGTGTCATATAAAAACACCCATCGCTTATTTACGTCTTTAAACATTGAAGGTCAAAATTTCAGGCATCTGCTTGTGTACTGAAAGGCTTTAACTTAGGTTATGCTGTATCTGTCTTTAGGATAAGCCTTCACTCATAATACAATTTTGTTTTAGTATTTCGTGCATGCTTGAATTAATAGAGTGGCTGTGTGGGTATATAGCATGTGCATTACTGTAGAGGGAACTAACCTTGTGGTAGACTGAGGGTTGTGGGTCCTCTTGTCGTGGACTGACTGCTGACAATATTCTGTATACACTCACTGTCACCTCACCTGCCTCTTCATTGAACCCTGGGACTCGAGGGCTGCTTCAGTATCACAGGTCTGAACAGTGGATCTCTGGGTTTCATCAAGAGAGGAGAAGTGAGGCAACAGGACTTTGTTGGCAGTGTACAAGGTAGATGTAACGAACTCATGCTACTAGGTAGACAATAACATGTGAAAAATACAGTCAGCAAAATGTAAACATAAAACTTTTACCCTGATGGTTGCAACGACGATAAAGGAAGATTGCTGGTGAAAAGGGATTTGTTTGGGTGGGAGGAGAGGTGATGCAGTTGTGGAGGGTGGAGAGGAGGTGCCTGGCTGTTCTGTGCTTCTTGCTTGCCTCAACTTGAAATAAGCAGCATTCCCCAGAACATCGTCTCACCAACCTTCATCCCCACTGTGTAGTTCATCTCTGTCAAGGAGGTGTCAAGCATGATGATGTGTGAGTGTGTGTGGAGAGTGTTGGCTATCACAGTGACCAACTTATTGAGATTAAGATTAGTCTTTGATCAGTATGACCTTAAGATTATTCTGTTAAACTCAAATTAATTATCAATTCTGAAACAAAACTATTTTTGAGTTAGTGTGGAGAAGAATTATGTTTTCAGTAGAGTGTGTGTGTGTGTGTGTGTGTGTGTGTGTGTGTGTGTGTTGTGTGTGTGTGTGTGTGTGTGTGTGTGTGTGTGTGTGTTGATCCAAACACTGGCATCTCATTGACTACATCATTGTCAGAGATCGCTGGTTTTCTCATCACCCGTGCCATCACTCAGACCACTGCGACACTGATCATCGCTCATCAGGGCCAGCTATCATTTACGTTGCCCCAAAACGGCGAAGGCAGCGCCTCCGAAGAGGTTTTAACACCAAGCGTCTGGAGGATCATGTAACATATGCTTTCGGAGAGCAGCTCGAACATGGGCGACAAACAGCCAACAACAAACAGCAGATCCAGTGCTGAATGGGATATTCTCGACACTGCCATGACAAAAACCTGCGAGACCCTCGGCCGGATTCGAAAGAATACACCAGGACTGGTTTGATGAAAATGACCGCGGCAATCAATGTACTGTGCGATGATAACGATGCTGCTTTAACTGACTGGCAGAACAACCCTCCAGTCTCAGACCAAAGCTGTTACCTTCTGCAAGAAGAAGCCTGGTGGCCGAGCAGGAACTTCGCAATCTAAAGAACGACTGGCTTAAAATAAAGCATGTGAAACACAAAATTGCAAATCAGCACAAGATGCGCGAATTTTTCAATTCCCACTGAGAAACATTTTATGGGCCAATCACTCATGGCACAGCCCCCTTCGCTCATCTGACGGTAACTCCATAATTAAAGACAATATGAGGCATCCGTCAGCACTGGAAAAACTACCATTCACTGCTCAGCTGAAACACTGATGTGGATATCCTGACTACCCAGCAGGTCCTTCAGCATCCAGAGCTGAGCATGAGCCTCTTCCTTCCCTGGATGGGGGTAGCTACTGCCAACAAACAGATGAAGAAAAATAACAAAGCCTCAGGGCCTGATGGAATCCCAGCCAAGGGATTATAAAGCAGGAGGACCTCTGCTTACCAGCCGTCTCCTCTCTCTCCTGGAAAATATATGGGAAAAAGAGAGGAAATCCCCAAGCTCTTAAAAAGACACCTCCATCGTCAATATTTATAAGAACAAGGGAGACCGGTCGGACTGTGGCGCAACTAGGGGATCTCTCTGCTGTCCGTGGCTGGCAAGATTATCCTTGAGTCCTCCTAAACAGACTTCTTCCTGAGGCGAAAAACTTCCTCCCAGAATCTCAATTGGAATTAGACCATCATGTGGCACCACTGACATGATCTTTGCTGCTCGCCAGATACAGGAAAATTGCACAAAAACAGCGTCGTGACAAACCATTGCCTTGTTTCGGTCAACAGGAAAGCCTATGGTGGACCCTCATCGGTTTGGCTGCCCATCAAATTCATTGCCATTGTGAGGCAATTCCACGCTGGCATGAACAGCAGTGTCTGCACAATGGCACACAGTCTGAGTTCTTCCCCCATCCAAACGGGGGTTAAACAAGGGTGTGTACTGGTACAAACTCTCTTTTCCATTTCTTGGCTGCCTTCTTTACTCGTGCCAGTGCCAATTTAGCCGGCAGGGGTGGACGCCAGTACCGGATAAATGGTCTTTTCAACTTAAGACGACTCAGGCAGGAACAAAAGTAGCGGCAGCTTCATTGCTGAACTTAGTATGCAGACGACCTCACCCTTGTTGCTCACACTGAACCTGACCTACAGGAGATCCTGAACACCTCGCCAGATGCGTATGCACACACTTCGGCCGTGAGGTGAATGTACATAGACTCAGATTCTCTTTCAGCCTGCCTCTGGTTCAGCCACACCTCCACCATCCTGATCAGCATACGGTACTACCCTTTATTGTACCCTTTGGTATCTCGCTCCGGCCTGTCCACCACGGACATCGATGTAATTCAGCATTGGGTGAATGTGCATCTCAAGACTTTGGTTGATTCTGAAGCAGTGTCTTCAGCTGTAGGGGAGCTGAAATTATCTGCTAAATTCCGCGTTATGTCGAGCAGTGGTCCTCCACTATGCTATATTGAGCGGGGACATGGGTCACATAAAGGGAGGCCTCAATGCGTGAAAACTTTTCACCAGCGTGGTCTATTTTTCATCCTCAGGTTCGCTGGGAAGACAAAAGAATAAATGCGGTACTAGCAATACGTAACTAC
>NW_024719787.1:0-22703 GCF_018991925.1 Homarus americanus | reverse complement strand
CAGCCTCCCGTGGATCACCTTGACCTGCCAGACACATCACCACCAGCCTCCCGTGGATCACCTTAACCTGCCAGACACATCACCACCAGCCTCCCGTGGATCACCTTAACCTGCCAGACACATCACCACCAGCCTCCCGCGGATCACCTTAACCTGCCAGACACATCACCACCAGCCTCCCGTGGATCACCTTAACCTGCCAGACACATCACCACCAGCCTCCCGTGGATCACCTTAACCTGCCAGGCACATCACCAGTCTCCCGTGGATCAGGTAAAGTCAGGATATTACCACCAGGTTTTGGCTTCTGCAGCATCAGAAACTTAGCGCATTTTTCATTTCCTTCTCGTCAGTATCATGCAACGCCACAAAGACCCTCCATCACCTGAAACTTGTTGGATACGAAGGAAAAAGTTGAAATGCAGAATTTTTCGACGTTGTTGATATTCTTGGGATGGGTTACGGTAGTTTGACGCTGATTTATTGTTGATAGCTTCTTAAGGACACTTGTATTTCTTATATAGACCTACAAAGATTTTTTTTATGCGGTTTGAACTACGTACGTATTATTGGGATTTTTATATAATTTTGTTTGCTGGTAAACTCTCGCCAGTTCACAGTCCAGATATTAAATGTTAAACTTATAAGAAATACATTAAATGGTGTGTGTGTGTGTGTGTGTGTGTGTCTGTGTGTGTGTGTGTGTGTGTGTGTGTGTGTGTGTGATGGAATATTGAATAGAGAAGTAATTGGATTTCTGTAGCGAGATAGATCACTCAACAGGAGCCCAGAAATTTGTAGTGAGACATTAATAAAGATGTTATGACAGATTGAGTGTAAATAGCCACTTCTTATAACGATGTTTTTCTTGTAGCTGTAAGATATTTCTGTAATATTTTTGTTATATCAACCTCTGGTATGTTGTTGACACATACATAACGATCACCATACAACACACCGCCCACCACAAGACACGAGGCAACAATATACTCCAACAATTCTCTATTAAAGGTAACCAACGTAGACAATAGCTGTCAACACTCAATACAGTATACAGGCATCTCTCTTTATATACAGGATACTACGTATATATATATTTCTGTCTGTCCTTCTATCTCTCTATCAGTAGTCTCTCTCCCTCCCTCTTGTGCCTAACCGTTGCAGGTATGAAAAATATATTACTTTTTCTTAGTGATCGACTCCAACTGTAGAAAACCTTAAGACGTCAGCACATGACTAACATTACTTCAGTTCTGTAAACATGATAATGTTATTCAGGAAATATTCCACAGGGGGAAGTTATGGGACTCCTTCCCTCGTCATTATCGCTACCGAGGTGTGGAAGGAATAGTAAGTGGGGGGACTATCACCGCGCTACAGACCTTGGTTCTAAGATACGATAAATAAATACTATAAATTGTTCCCTGAGCGTGTGTAACTTGGGCTCAGCGTATAGAAGAGCCTTTTTGAAACTTGTTAGAACAGAGTTACATGTCCCTGTCGTCCTTTGATATTAAGATTAGGAATTCGGATGCCGGTTGCGGGATGTACATAAGTAAATGTTGTTAACATTATCAGAATCGAGACTATGATAACCAAGTGCTTTACGACCTACGATGTGACACAACTTATGTGTAAATTATATATATACTTTTTTAACCACTCATGTATTGTCACTGGTCATATTTTCAGTAAAGATTTCTTATGGTTGAGATTTTTGTGGGTTTCTATTATTCTTGGATATGGGAGGCAAGACAAGACTTTAATTTTTAACTCTTTTGAAAATTAAAGAATGCATTGCATTTGGAAGGGGGAACCAATGAGTTATCATCATAATCAAACAGGAACCGAGGATGGTAAATACGTTTCCGGAGTGTGGTAAAGCCTAACTGATAAAATCCCCCAAATGTAGACTCCGTAAAGATGTTTGTCCTCAACACAAGATGGTAGGTAAATATTCTTATGGAAGGTATTTGAGCAGCAGAACTTTTTACACACGGTTATGTCTTGTGATTTGGCCAATCCCTCCCACCCCCAGTCCCAACCATTGTAAAAATTATCAATAACTTGTAATAAACCAGTGTATTCACTCCCAGTAAACACTACTCCTTGCACTGTCCCTATGTTGAAATGAACTGTAGTTTGAGCTTTTCCCCATCTAGTTATTATATATCTTATTTGTATCACTTATGTTACTTGTATATTATTTGTAATTCGAAACCCATTCCCCAAATATGTAACTGTATATTTTCAGCCTTCTGGCTGCCAAGCTCTTTCAATAAACCGTTAATTATTTTTATTATTATTATTATTTTTATTATTATTATTATTATTATTATTATTGTTATTATTATTATTATTATTATTATCATTATTATTATTATTATTATTATTATTATTATTATTATTATTATTATTATTATTATTATTATTATTATTATTATTATTATTATTATTGTTATTAGCGTGTGTCGTCTGTCTCCACTCACGTATTCTCCCGTTACACACATGCACGACCCAGAAATGCTGCGACACATCGCAAATTTAGGAATCAAAGAATACAATAGATATGAAGATATAGGTGAGATGTTTGATAAAAGTAACCAGAGTATTCCTTAAGTATTAAAGTTCAAATTTTACTTTTCAATTTTGAAAGTTCACAAATACTTTACGGGAGAAACAATTATAAAATGGAGTCACGGAAGACTTCAGAGCCTTACATTGATAACAAAATCTCTAGTACACGAACCTATATTTAGCCTTTGTAAACATATAAATCAGCTGTTTTAATGACGCCACGGCAGGAATACACACTTGGTGCATCCTTCACAGCGATACTGACTCCTTCCTCCTGATGTTTATATTGGAGAAACATGTACACAGTATTCCGACACACTGATGGTGGGTCGGAGGCCTCCACGTTATAGTATTATATTAGACTGACCTGTGAAGATCAGTTCTTTAAGAATTAACTAAACTTAATCGTGTAGAGTCTTCAGGTTAATAAATGTCATAACCTGAAGCCACTTGTGAATGTTTGACAGAACTGTAGTACGTCATTTTTATATATGACACAGCCATCATTCACTGGCTGGCCTAAATTCTGCTTTTTTATCTGTATTTTATTTTCATTTTGTATAAATCGTGTAACTTTTTCAGTTACAAATTTGTTTTGTTTTAGAACCAGATTGTGTAAATACAGTCCTTTCAGTAAAAATTTTGGTGGGTAGCAAAATATGAATTAATTTTTACTATACTGATAGACTGACCATCAGGTTTTACTGGTTCTGGGTTCAGGGCTCATCATTGCAACATCGATGTCTCTTTTTTTTAAGTTAAAATTCCCAAAATTTGGTTTAATAAATCTCTCTTAACTAATAGGAATCCAATATTTCAGGTTTAACTATAAATCAGTTCATAATATATATCAGTGTTTACATATACGCGAGAGTTAAAGCGTTTCCTTGTGTTGATGAAATTTTTTTCATTTTTTCTTTTTTTACCAATTTGCCTTGCGAGGTGGTTAGTTTATTGGGCACTGGTGCATCCTGTGCGAGGCGAAAAGCAGAAGCGTTTACATCACCCAACAAGGAAGCATGCGGAGTTCAAGCTTGCTTTTGTGACTCATGCGTTAAGGGCATTAGTGAATGAAGGGCACTTAATGGTCTAAAGCCACATTGAGATTCAGGGAGGAAGTTTTCCGCCTCACAAAGAAGTTTGTTTAGGAGGACTCGGGCGATAATCTTGACAGCTACGGACAGCAGCGAGATCCCACATGCCTTATTTTTAAACCATTCGTTTTTAAGTTTGCAAAGCCTGCGCTGCGCCTCCGCTTTCTTCCTGTGGAAAGTATCAGCTTTGGTCCGAGACTTAGGGTTGTTCAGCCAGTCATTTAAAGCAGCATGTTCATCATCGACGAGTACACTGATTTCCGGGTAACTTCATCAAACAAGTCCTGGTGTATTCTTTGGATCTGGCCGAGGGTCTCTGCAGGTTTTTGTCTTGGCCGTGTCGAGAATACCCCATTCAGCACTGGGATTTGGGTTGTTTGTTATCGGGTTGTTTATCAGCCCATGTTCAAGCTGCTCTCTGAAAGCATGTGCTACCACTGGATCATCTTAACGCTAAGTGTTAAAACTTCTTCTGGAGGATTGTTGCCTTCGCCGTTTCGGGGCGACGTGAAGTGAGAGCTTAGCTCTGACGAGCCGATGATCAGTGTCGCAGTGGTCTGAGCTACACATGGCACGGGTGATGAGGACATTTCGGCGATCTCTTTCTCTGACAATGGTGTAGTCAATGAGATGCCAGTGTTTGGATCGTGGGTGTTACCAAGAACTCTTGAACTTGTCGGCCTGCCTAAACAAGGTATTGGTGATAGTGAGGTTGTGTGCAGCACACTTGCTGAGGAGGAGTACGCCGTTGGGATTATACTTGCCTAGTCCATTTCTCCCTACGGTTCCCTGCCAAATGTCATCGTCTCTGCGAGCTCTGGCATGGAAGTCACCTAGGAACACAACCTTGTTTTCTTTGGGGATAGAGGTTAGCACTCTATCGAAGTCGGCGTAAATGGCCTCCTTGATGCCATCCTCTATATCCAGTGTTGGGGCATATGCACTGATGAAAAAGGCATGGTGTGAGTGATTCAGTGGGACTCGAAGCGTCATGAGGCGCTCGTTGATCCCAACAAGCATTTCAGTTAGCCTGTGTTGGATGTGTGGACGAATGGCAAAGCCAACTCCATAAATGCGGTTTCTCTCCTCAGCAGGTTTACCCTTCCAAAAGAAGATATAGCCAGACCCCTGTTCTACGAATCGTTCCTCGTCTGGGAGCCTGGGACTCATTAATGGCTGCAATGTGACGTCGATGTTATACCTAGCCACCTCTTTTGCCACAAGGGCAGTTCTTCTTTCAGGACGGTCATATGTGCCAGTATCCAGAAGGGACCTGACATTCCATGTAGCGACTACAAGAGGTTGTTTATTTTGTTTTTGTTTTGATCTTTGATTATAATTGTGTTTTCAACCGCATAAGGATGAACTTACTGGGTGGGATTACCCAGTCAGGTTGATTCTATAGGCAGGATATGTTTCGGGAATCCTTTCTAGCCCCTTCCCAATGTGGGGTGAGCAGAGTGGCTCCTCGAAAGGGATGCTCAGTAGCACAGACAGGACCAGATTACACTGCTGCCTAGATCCCAGTGCCTAAACAACCGTCTTCCGCGCAGTCCCTGTGCAGAATTGTGACTAGAGACTCCCGGCAGTCATCTCTGCCCCGTTCCCCGTCTCCACTCGTCCGTCGCCATAGGAATTTTGGGGATATACAGTCGGTGTTTTGATGATGACGAGTAGTATGATGGCTGCACTTGAGATGATTTATGTGGTGAGGCAGGAGTGCAGGCTGCAACCACACATCTTGGCCCTCCCTCTTCCTGATCCAGTGGTGCAAGTATTGCAACGACTGGGGAGAGGAAGAGTAACCTTAGTAGCCTGTCCATCGTGCATTGCCTTTGTATGCCGGTGTAGTCGTTGGGTTTCCATGGTGGTCACCTCTTCCGCATACACTGCAAATGGGATCTTGTTGGAGCTCTGTAAGCATGTCTGCCTGATGCGAGGCTCCACGGAAGATTTTTCGTTCTGTGTTTACTCTCGTAACCTTATACCTACCAAGATTAATCCGGAAGGTAGCGAGGCAATGGTTGGTAGGCGCCAGGTAATGTCCACATGCCAGTGGGCTTATGCACCGTCCCTCTGGGGCCCACTGTTACTCCGAGATCCCCTGCTGGTCTAGCTTGGGTCCAGAAGGCACCCAGTTACCGTGTGTTGCCACGAGGAGGCACAGCAGGAGTCTTGATGGTGAGGAGGCATTGTACTGGCAGGGAAGACTTACTGTATGCATGTTAAGTTGCTTCCCTGTTCGCCACAATGGCTAGCCAGCGGCGGCAGCTGAAAGCGAGAGGGAGCAAGGAGTGCTTGCACCTTAACACTAACATAATGCTGCCACACTAAACGCATTTCACCACCCTGTGTGCGACACACACACACACACACACACACACATTATTATTATATTATGCTGGGGCCGCAGTCACCACTGGATGTGGGCCAAGGTTACTGTGCCGAGGTCACTGGGCCGAAGTTACCATGGGTCGACTTCATGTGTATCATACAAACACAGCTGTAATAAGATAGTGCTATATTCAATACAGGAAGTTAAAGTGATCATACGTTTAGCCAGAAAATTTCCCACTGTCCGTGATCATAATTTTACAGAATAGTTTTACAGACAACCTAAACTAACTTATACTAACCTAAGCAAATATTATTGAGTTCTTAGAAATTGTGCAACGAGTAAAGGCTATTGCCAACACAACAAACACCCTGAGTTAACGATCACTACACAACACACAACTGCCTTCACTTCGTTTCATTTTGTGAGATTCAGTGATGAGTGTGTTCGGCAAGGTGAGAATTTCTTATTTGATTTAAAAGTTTAGTGTTTACAGATTAATTCTCTTATTATAATGAGGTGTGTGTTTATAGTGAAATTTGAAATACTTAAAGAGTAAAACACGAAGTTCAATGAAGAGGATATAAAGGTTGTTCATATGTATTAATGAATATATCTTATTCATACATTAGGAAATTTAATTTGTCAAACCTACACAAAAGTTAAAAAAAAAAATCTTACGAACATGACAAATCCCTCCTTTCTCCACTTTCATCTGAGCTATACCATATTGGTACAACATACACATCATCCTAATACAGTAAAACCCTTTGTTAGAAGCTGATATTTTGCTCAATAATGTGGGCGTAATGACTTTATCAACTATTATTACAAATAGACAATTTTCGATTGCACACTCACACACACACACACACACACACACACACACACACACACACACGCACACACACGCAAAATTCAGCCAGGTTAAAAAGGGAGAGGAGGGAAAATACCAAAAACAGATATAGGTGTTGAGGAGGAAGGTCGAGGGTCACCATTACCAAGTGCTGGACGTGAGACATTAAACTTCTTAATGGTCAACAAAAACTTGAAATGGCTCACTTACACATTAGAGATGTGTTCAGCCGTCGTGCACTGGAGCTGCGTGTTTGTGCGTGCGTGCGTGCGTGCGTGCGTGTGTGCGTGCGTGCGAGTGTGTGTGTGTGTGTGTGTGTGGGTGGGTGTGTGTGTGTGTGTAATTTTGTTTGTATATATGCTAACATGTGTAGTGTTGGGTGTTGATTGCCTATGTGCGTAAAGTCATGAAATCGTTTACATACATTAGTGTGTGGCGATTGAGCGACTACAGCTCTCATCTCCGGTCCTAAGCGTTGCCGATTCTCGCTTAGGGCACCCAAGTTAACATTCTGCCTCCCTAAGAACCAAAAGTTTAGTAACACTATTAGCTGTATCCGTCCCCAATTACACGTGTGTTAAAATTGATTTTTTCTCTTAATTTGTAAGCTGTTAGAAAACATAAGAATTCACGAATTTTGCATAGAGAGATATCATACCGTCCAATAAGGCATCCCAGGATTAAAATGCCCTTGTATGCCATCTAGATTGTACGATTCTTACCAATATTACATCTCATAGAACAAGATAAGATTTTACGCGTCTCTTTCATCTTCCGAGGAAACTGTATCACAGACTCCAACTTAATTATACTTTCTGACATGAAGACCTCTACACGCTGTCCTCGCTGAGTGTATCGTGTGCGAACAATGACCTCTACACGCTGTCCTCGCTGAGTGTATCGTGGCGAACAATGACCTCTACACGCTGTCCTCGCTGAGTGTATCGTGGCGAGCAATGACCTCTACACGCTGTCCTCGCTGAGTGTATCGTGGCGAACAATGACCTACACGCTGTCCTCGCTGAGTGTATCGTGGCGAACAATGACCTCTACACGCTGTCCTCGCCGAGTGTATCGTGGCGAGCAATGACCTCTACACGCTGTCCTCGCTGAGTGTATCGTGGCGAGCAATGACCTCTACACGCTGTCCTCGCTGAGTGTATCGTGGCGAACAATGACCTCCACACGCTGTCCTCGCTGAGTGTATCGTGGCGAACAATGACCTCCACACTGTCCTCGCTGAGTGTATCGTGGCAAGCAATGACCTCTACACGCTGTCCTTGCCAAGTGTATCGTGGCGAGCAATGACCTCCACACGCTGTCCTCGCTGAGTGTATCGTGGCGAACAATGCCCTCCACACGTTGTCCTCGGTGGGTGTATGGTGGTGAATAGTGACCTCCACACACTGTCCTCGCTGGGTGTATTATGTATCTTTGTCATGCTCATACAGAAGTACTTATGTAATATTAAGTCTTTATGCCTGACCTTGGAGTTACCGTAAATACTCCTTGTTTACTGTGTTATTAAGTCTAAATTACTATGTTGTACAAGGGTGCTAGTTGGCAAGGTTTAGAATATTATCTGTATACTGTTTAAATGTTGAGAAACGTAACTTCTTTGTGGGAGTTAGAAACAAAAGCTTATTGTTTGGGTAACAGCTGTCTGTCTGTCTGATTTATTCAGGAAGTTAAGGAGAATTTCGGAAAAGGGGAAATTTTATATACGATACTGACATGAAGAGGAACACCAGGGATATCACAGTCAATTTAAGTGCTGGGTTGTTTAATCAGCTCGCGCCTTGGGACATCACTTATTCCATCCTCAGAGCAAAGCCTAAAAGGTTACTTTACTGACCCGGGGACACGCACATTTTTCGATATTTGAACAAGCTAAAATCCGTCAAACCAGCATAACAGCATAAGAAAATTTTTGTTTGTTTGTAGAATTCCTCTGTAGAAATAGAATATTTACTTGTATATAACTCAAATAATGGTGCAATACCCAAGGGGGCGCTAGACGGAGACGCTTCTTAAGCCAAGCCCATTATTCATATATACACGTATGTATGTACAGTTATAAAAAAAAATTACTTAAAAATGCAACTGGATACCAGGGACAAACATGGGCCATGAGACGATAAGCCTACCACTACACGAGAGAAAAAGAATAATAATGAAAACGATAAACTTCTTAATAACACAAACACATGACATGAAACCAATTACATCTTACACAAAACATGATGTTAATTGGCCATAGAAAATACTGCTGATAAATAAGGTACCGTAATGTTATTATAGAAATTGAGATATAATACAATAATACAACAAAGATTAGTTCGTGAATTTTACCCCGGCACCTCATGACGAACTGATAGTGAGCTGTGTGGTCATCCGTTCCTCAAAAACAAGTTAGAAGACATAATGATGATAAAAATAAGTAGAGAAAATACATGAAAATAAACGTCATTATTGTTTATTATTCAGCTAATAACAGCCATCAAGCGTGAACACAGTAATATATAGTATTTTTAAGTTATTTAAGGATTTTAACGAAATTAACAAATATATAACTAGTTTCTCCTTTTGATTCCAAGTGTTAATTAAATTTGTTTATTTTTTTACTGATCTCCGCGATATTCATGGGCGAGGCATGTAGGAAAAATTTGATTCGTATTAATTGGAAATAATATTTTTCTCACTCATAATTAATAAAAGATCCATGTGTCTCACACTCTTGTCTCTCCCACACTCCTGTCTCTCCCACACTCCTGTCTCTCCCACACTCCTGTCTCTCCCACACTCTTGTCTCTTCCACACTCCTGTCTCTCCCACACTCCTGTCTCTCCCACACTCCTGTCTCTCCCACACTCCTGTCTCTCCCACACTCCTGTCTCTCTCACACTCTTGTCTCTCCCACACTCCTGTCTCTCCCACACTCCTGTCTCTCCCACACTCCTGTCTCTCCCACACTCCTGTCTCTTCCACACTCCTGTCTCTCTCAGCCAAATACGTTTTCATTACTTTTCTGTCTGTGTACTATTTAACATTATTACGTTACAACACATTCTTGTTCTTTCAATATATATTTGTCTACAACTCTTAGTTCTCCAACACATATACTGTATGTCTCCAGTGCACTGCTGTTCTCTCTCCAGCTTGCTTCTCTTACTGGAACTGTCTCCTACCCTTCACCACCTTAGTATCCGCGACTTCACTGTATTTTGGATTTTTTTATTTACAGTCTACCTGATTTTGTACGTCTGCATTACAAATGTTTTACACACAGAGATCAACATTTCACTATAACATGTGTGTCACTGCACATATATACACAGTACCTCCTACACACATGTGTCTCTTAATCCCATTTGCTTATGTCCAGGAGACTAGTGTTAATCTGCCTCTCACACGTACACTACATTCAATTTATCAACACAAATACCATTCATTTTATTCTGAAGACCCTCCTGACAGCTCGACCACTGACCGCTGACCTTAAGTGCTAAGTCAGGGAATTCGTTTGTGATCTAGAGGCATCAAGAGCGAAGTCACGAGGCATCCCTCAGAGAACACCTAACTGCATGACAAAGTGCGTCGTTTGGGACAACTGCGTGAGAGAATATGCTTGAGTGTCTGGCTAACGAGGTCATTCTGAGAGGGTGACTTACACTTTATTGCTGTCGGGAGTGTGTGAGTCACCGCTAGTACTCATGTATGAAAGATGAGGTTTGGATATTATATTATAATGTTATGTTTTTATTAGAAGAAAATAAAAAAGAACTAAAATTATGATTATGAGAAAATATCATTTTTAAGTTGAGATATTTATCACGTTCCTTAAAATGCAGATACTGTACTAATAAAAAAAAGTGTATGGAAATATAGTTTCTTCTAATTTTCGAAATAAAATGATATATTTCTAATCATTAACGCCGGTGTATTTGGAGATAACATCAAACTCACTCATATTTACTTTCTAGTGGCGGAGAACTGAATGTTGCATCACGTAAACAATACTGATGATTATGAACGACACAATAGTCCACTCAGTCCTGGAAGTGAACTGACGCCTCTCACTAACACGGTCATGTGTATACTTGAACACTCCTGGAAGTGGTCTACTATCTCTACATATAAAGGAACGTAAGAAAGGTGCTGTAGACATATGGATGAATATTAGTAAAAAATTAATTGCTGCATGCGAAGGATTATAAGCGAGATTCTTAGCGTTTCATAGAAAGAACAGGTGAAAGTTACTTACAGATAGCCAGAAAAAAAAGGATATGGCATAGCCTTTAACTTAAGCCACCCTGGTCTACAGTTACCAGTAATTCATTAAGACACCACTAGATGTCTCACCAAGAGTCATACGTCTATAATTCATAACACAAGTTAACACCACCAAGAGTTAGTTACGTTTACTCTCGTCCCTCGTGCTGGATAATGGTATTGGGTTGTGTGTTGGTGTATTGTGTTGGGCTGGTGATCTGGGAAACTGAGGACCAACCCAACCTGATCCTGGCCTGAGAGAGATAGAGAGAGAGAGAGCAAAAAACATCTAAAGTTTTATATTCATCTCCGGAAAATTGAATTCATCCCAAGCTGCATCTCCCTGTCACATCTATTTTGATTTTTATGATTGTGTTTCTGTGTATGGTTGAGATATCCTGAGTGTATCAAGTCATTACATGATAATAATGACTATAATGTTGTCGGTGTTGTCTGATTCATGGTTAGTAAAATATTTAAAAAAAATTTGTAAACTACCTCATGCACAAATAAAACCGTATATGTGTAGTGTTGTGTTTATTCTACATATATATTTAGTAATCTTACACTCGAAAAAATATAATAAAACCTCACAACAAGTTCTGCTCGCTGGTGTAACGTTTATGTAAATACAGCTGTCATGTTGGACATTGTCAAGACAAGTGAATTTTCCAGAGAAAAACACCGCTCCCCCCCCTCTGTCTGTCTATATGTCTCTCTTTCCTACTTCTCCTTTCTCTGTACATGCACATCGCTTTACAAATGGTGTCATAACTCACAGGATTGAGTTTCCACCTTTACCATCAAAGGATCTGAAAGTCTGTAAAGTCTCTTCCCGACGCTGCTGTTACTCAGGTTTATTAGCATGTTAGGAGCAAATGTCCTGGAGCCATTGGCGGCCACTTGCCGCTTTTGACCCAATTTGTGGGGACGAGATAAAACTGTCCGAGGAGAGGTGGACCTTCTTGCTCACTTGGCCCAGAGATCCGCTAAAGCACTCCACTCATTCTCTTTTTACTCTGTGAGATTTAGACGCTTTACTGTGGTTACTTAAGTTATTTTTTTTAAATAGGATGGCTACCTGTGTTTTCTCTCGATAAATCTAAAATAGTGTGTTTTAAAATATTTTCCCCAGGATAGACAACGCTTTAGTATATATACACTGTCTGTTATTGTTTCATTACTGTGAAGATCGACAATGAATAATTTATTGCTTACTGGAGGTACACTTACACCTCTTGGCCATACTCCTCACTCCTGTTCTTCTTTCTTACGATATCCTTCACTCTCCCTGCCCCTTACCTACCATCTCTCACTCTCCCTACCCTTAACCTACCATCCTTCACTCTCCCTGCCCCTTACCTACCATCTCTCACTCTCCCTACCCTTAACCTACCATCCATCACTCTCCCTACCCAGTACCCTTAACCTACCATCCCTTACTCTCTCTGTTCCCTACCTACACTCCTTCACTCTCCTTACCCTTAACCTACCATCCATCACTCTCCCTACCCAGTACCCTTAACCTACCATCCCTTACTCTCTCTGTTCCCTACCTACAATCCTTCACTCTCCTTACCCTTAACCTACCACCCCTCACTCTACCTCTCCCCCTACTTACCATCCTTCATTCTCCCTGCTCTCTATACACCATTCTTCACTTTCCCTGCCCATTACCTACACCATTCTTCATGTCTCCCCACCCTGAGTGTGATGCTGTAACACGCTGCTCTACAGCGTGTATTCACCGCACAAAACGCTAGTATTTCTTTAGGGGGTAAAATCCGTGGAAGCCGTAACGTAACATAAGCTCTTCAATCTAACTTTATCATGGATATTTTTTATACCAGACTTAATATATTTCATACGTTTTACGTGATGTTGAAACACTGAACAGTAAGGTTTAGTTTTAATCGTTTTTGTAAATGTAAGCTTCTTAATATCACGTGAATATTAGCTCCCCTTGCATATTTTACCTTAAGATTAACCACCTTAACGCCAACTCAGCCCAGCCCCCCAGATATCGTTAAGAAATTTAATCATAAGGTGAAAAAATTCTTGGAAGCTGATCTCTACGTGAACCGCTTATATTTGAATTAAGAGAGCAAATACGTAAGGAATAATATCCATGAAAGTAAATGTTGCAATAGGTCAGCAAGTGAAGGAACAGCAAAGGTAGAGGTACAATGTGGGTAGAGGGGCAGTCGGAGGCGTGTAAGAGGAGGGGCATGATCAGTATAGGTGGAGGAGCAGGGGGAGTATAGGTGGAGAAGCAGGAGGAATGTAGGTGGAGGGGCAGCGTAAGTGGAGAAGCAATATGAGTGGAGAAGGAATATGTTCTAGGAGTTAGCAAGATGAGAAGTCTGATGGTTGTTAGAAGAAAGACGCGTTTATTTTAACCACAAAGGCAGTGAAGCTTACGGATATAGATTAAGGAAGAAAACTTGTTCCATCAGAAGGGTGAGAGCCACGGCTGAAGGATGAAATGGAGGAACATCCCTTTCTTTCCAGGAGAATAAGGATCTGAATCGATGGTTCTGGGAAGAGATAGTTGTTGTGTGGGAAAAATAAACATTCTCCTTTGGGATGATGTGAAGAGAAGGAAAATGGATAAAATACGATACTTGAAGGAGAAAGAAGAAGAAGAGAGAAGAGGGGTAGTGTAAATGGAGAGAAAAAGGAAGGTGGTAGAGCCAGAGAAGATTATGAAAATGGAGCAGCTGATGACTGTGAAAACTCTCTGAGTGGGAGATGTTATTTTGCAAGGCCATTATGATAACAAAATTTGCTGTTCCAGTCTAGCTTAACGGGGTGAAGGTGCTGGATATTTTTGCCTTAAACAGTTAAGGTTTAAAGTAGTTTCACTCTTACGGGATTATGTTGTATGGAAGTTTCAGCCTGACAAGATCAATACTACTGTCACCTGCGGGCCGAGTGTAGTCTAAGCCACTTTACCTTCATAATGACTTTATCACGAAATGTTTAGCATTGCACATTAGCAGAGCTCTCATCTCTTTCTTTATTTATATTTACCCTCAGAGTCAGTGTTCTGACGAGTGTTACGAACCCCGCCACCAATTGTCATGATCTACCTACCCAGCACTACGAACCACGCCATCTATTGTCCTGATCTACCTACCCAGCACCACGAGCAACGCCATCTTGGGACGAAACACGAGTATGACTCGTCTTAGTTACCACTCCGGGGTTTCCCTTCTCCATATCCTGGTTGTTGCGTCACCTCCTCAAAGTCTTCTTTGTCAGCTCCAATTCGAGGAGAGAGGACTACACTCTGGGAAGTGACCACAGGAGCATCTATCCTCTAAACCTACGGCACAGTGACTACCTACCGTCTTCTACTATACTCAGCCTTACTCGTCAGCCATCTCAGCTCCTCACTTAAGTATTTGTAATCTTGTATTGCCTCCCCCACGTCCACTTGCTTCAAAATTGTTTATGTTGTATTAATATGTATATACTGTTAATGTTTAGGTTAAGTTTGGTTAAGGGTAATTTATAAGCTGAATATTTTGTTAAGGGATTTATGGTACTTTATTATACAGTACACAACGAAAACTCGCATCCTTTGTCTACCCTTTTATAGTCCGATTGTCTTTGTTTTTTTGTTGTTGTTACCTGTTGGGATCTGGGTAGACTTTTAACTATATTCTAAATCCCCAACTCGTAACAAATGGCGACCGTGACAGGACTCGACCTTAAGTACCATATTCCTTCCTCCCTTGTAACTCCTTGTTAATTATTCCTCCCAGTCACTTCTGTTCACAATTGCTTTACGGTGGTTTAAAGTTTCCTTCATATGTGTGTGCATATATTGGTATTACCGTACAGTAAGAGTGACAGACGTAGGATATTAGGTTCCAAGTGTCATAAGGCTTACCTGTTATTACACGTGGCAGTTGTGTAGTAAGTCTTATCGAGTGTAGGGAAGAATCCGGATCTGTTTAATGCCGTACCCTCACTCCAGAGTAGGCTGTTCCATAGTCACTAGTTTAGGGTGAAGTGATATCTTGGGACGCCCCGCTCTACCAGGACCCCATAATTATAAAGCCTCCATTATTGTTCTTCTCATTATCTCATTCGGGGTCAATCATACCAAACTCAAGGGTTGTTAATCCGGATCTTTATATAAAATGCCGTAATACGCCCTTCCTCTTTCAAGTATCTCAGGGTTGTTAATCCGGATCTTTATATAAATGCCGTAATACGCCCTTCCTCTTTCAAGTATCTCAGGGTTGTTAATCCGGATCTTTATATTAATGCCGTAATACGCCCGTCCTCTTTCAAGTATCTCAGGGTTGTTAATCCGGATCTTTATATAAATGCCGTAATACGCCCTTCCTCTTTCAAGTATCTCAGGGTTGTTAATCCGGATCTTTATATTTATGCCGTAATACGCCCTTCCCGTTTCAAGTCTCTTATCCTTATCTAAGGATATTCTCAGAAGAACAATATTCATAAGTGTAATTTCCCTAGGTATAACTTGGGTAGTTTCCGGGACTTTCTGGTTATCCACTGCCGTGATATTTTCTAGGGTAATCCACTTATCATATCTTTTTGACCATTAATTAATTTATCTAGGTTTTCTTAATGGCCACCTCAGGATTTGTTAAACTTGGTAGTCCTGGAGGAATGGAAGAGCAAGATACCATTTTACATCTTGAAGCATGTGGAGGAGCGTGGAGAGGTTAATTTAGGACGTGCGGCTGAGCTGGCTGATGAGTACGCCTTGCTGGTGGAGTCACTGTGCCGTAGGGAACGTGGTACTTTCCGGCATGTTAGGTCCTCCTCTGATGATAACCTTGGGGACGTGAGTGGTAGGTCGAAAGGTCCCACACCTACCCCCCCTGATGCAACCAAGTTTTATTGTTCTTGCTGTAAAAAACCAGGCCATACGATCCAGTCTTGTAAACACCCAAAGTGTCGAACTGCTAAAAGTAGTTTCCTGGATCCCAAATCCAAACCAATAGCAACCACCAATGTGGAAAGGCCCCATCAGGATCTCTTCTCTTCATTCACCTATGAGAGAAAAATTTCAATCATAGAGGGGTCTCGTTCTTTCCCTATTCGTATACTACGTGATACGGGCGCAGCACAATCTATCCTCCTGTTTAACGT
The DNA here is from genome assembly GCF_018991925.1 of Homarus americanus. NCBI lineage: Eukaryota > Metazoa > Arthropoda > Malacostraca > Decapoda > Nephropidae > Homarus > Homarus americanus. Next base: position 6,433 of record NW_024719787.1, on the reverse strand, counting down.
CATTCCTGATATATCTACCGCATTTACTAATGAGAGTGTTCTAATTTCAGATCTCTCATCCCATTCTTCCTATCCTTTAGCCAAAGTGCACCTCCAATGTCCCTTGATTACTGAGGAAGTGCAAATAGCCATTAGGAAAGACCCAATGCCTGTGTGCGGCATTCATTTATTATTGGGTAATGACTTGGTAGGAGATCTAGTGGTTCCTAACATAAAGACAGTCGACTCTCCCTTACCTGTCAACTCCACCACTGACCTTGAAGAAACTATTCCTCGCCTTTTCCCATCTTGTGCTGTCACCCGGTCACAGAGTGTGCGAAATGGGCCCTCTTCATCTAAAACCACCTCCAATATCTTCCTACCCACAGAAGATCTGTACAATAAAACCATTAGTAGGGATGAGCTCATTAAAGCCCAACAATCTGATCCATCTGTGTTCAAACAGGTGATGAAAGATCTCAGTGTGGACCATTGTACATCTTCGGCTTACTTCCCACCGTCCCAAGGTTGCTTGGAACGGTTCCATCAAAACTTTCAAATCAATGCTAATAAACTATCTCCTCTCAACTATATAGTCCATACTCCTGATCGCAGAAAAGATTCACAACTTGTTCACATTAATCTCATGAAACTTTACCATTGCAGGCAGTCAGAGGAAGACATCCCAGAGGCTATAAGCTTACCTGTATTGCATACGGTTTTGTCAGGGCCGGAGCCGGAGACAGATGACATGGACCTTACCTGTATTGCATACGGTTTTGTCAGGGCCGGAGCCGGAGACAGATGACATGGACCTATTGGAGTATTTAGACTTCCCTCTTTCTAAAGAGAACCCTGCTAACAGTCACATACTCAACAACTTGGATGAGTATTTTTCTGTTCTAAATCCATCTGAAGCAAAAGATCTCACTAAGTTATTATCAACATTTCCTAAAGTCACGTCAGACCTCCCAGGGTTTTGCAATATACTTAAACTTGATATTAAGCTAATCTCAGATGATGTACAACCCATTAGGCAATCAGCCTATCGACTAAATCCACAAAAAAGAGAGATTATGAAAAAGGAGGTAGACTTTTTGTTAAAACATAACTTAGCTGAGCCTAGTACCTCCCCCTGGGCGTCACCTTGCCTTCTCATTCCAAAACCCGATAGTTTTCGTTTCTGTCGATTATCGTAAAGTGAACCAGGTCATGTCTCAGACTCCTACCCTTTACCTTTGATTGAAGATATAATAGACAGCATAGGCTGTGCCAAATTTATCAGTACCGTGGACCTGTTGAAAGGATATTATCAAGTGGGACTCACGGATAGGGCAAAAATAATCTCGGCATTTATAACTCCATTTGGTCTTTTTCAATATTTGGTTATGGCGTTTGGCTTTTCTAATGCTCCGGCCACATTCCAGAGGGCCATCAACTACCTTATTCATGACCTAGGTGGGACGTTCGCCTACCTGCATGACCTGGTGGTGGTGTCGGACAGCTGGGACGAACATCTGGTGCGTTTGGAGATACTGTTCGCACGACTGCAAGAGACTGGATTCACCATAAACCTGGCTAAATCTGCTTTTGGCCGGACCTCAGTGACTTACCTGGGACATATCGTTGGACATGGTATGGTGAGACCCAAGGACGCAAACGTTAAAGCCATCTTATCCTTCCCCACTCCAAGGACGAGGAAGGAACTCGTGCGCTTCCTGGGGATGTGCGGCCACTACCGTCGGTTCTGCAGTAACTTCTCCAGCGTGGCCGGACCCCTCACAGACCTTACCAGTTCTGCGGTCCCTTACATCTGGAACCAGAGGTGCGACCAGTCTTTCCACCGCCTCAAAGCCTTCCATGCCTCCAAGCCTGTAGTCCACCCCCCTGACTACACCTTGCCCTTCCATCTGCAAATCGACGCTAGTGGTGTCGGAGTTGGGCTGTGCTCCTACAACCCGACCCAACCACTGATGTCCTTCACCCTGTGGCATACTACTCCGCCAAGTTGAAAAAACATCAGACCAACTACTCGACCATAGAGAAGGAGGCCCTGGCTCTGGTGTTGGCAATAAAGAAGTTTGAATGTTACCTCCAGTCTTGCCCACAAGCAACCCTAGTCTTCACCGACCATAACCCACTCACGTTCATCCAACCTGATTGCAGACTCCTTATCCCGAGCTCCAGTGAAAATGCAGCAGCTACTCTCCAGACGCACCAGGTGATCACCTCCTTCGCGCCTGCGCTACGGAGGTCTTTGGAGGGGGGGTGTGTTACGAACCCCGCCACCAATTGTCATGATCTACCTACCCAGCACTACGAACCACGCCATCTATTGTCCTGATCTACCTACCCAGCACCACGAGCAACGCCATCTAGGGACGAAACACGAGTATGACTCGTCTTAGTTACCACTCCGGGGTTTCCCTTCTCCATATCCTGGTTGTTGCGTCACCTCCTCAAAGTCTTCTTTGTCAGCTCCAATTCGAGGAGAGAGGACTACACTCTGGGAAGTGACCACAGGAGCATCTATCCTCTAAACCTACGGCACAGTGACTACCTACCGTCTTCTACTATACTCAGCCTCACTCGTCAGCCATCTCAGCTCCTCACTTAAGTATTTGTAATCTTGTATTGCCTCCCCCACGTCCACTTGCTTCAAAATTGTTTATGTTGTATTAATATGTATATACTGTTAATGTTTAGGTTAAGTTTGGTTAAGGGTAATTTATAAGCTGAATATTTTGTTAAGGAATTTATGGTACTCTATTATACACAACGAAAACTCGCATCCTTTGTCTACCCTTTTATAGTCCGATTGTCTTTGTTTTGTTTTTTTTGTTACCTGTTGGGATCTGGGTAGACTTTTAACTATATTCTAAATCCCCAACTCGTAACACGAGTAATACTCGAGGAAAGGCCCTTGCCGTCTCTGTTACAGTTATCATGTTTCAAATATCTTCAGTCATTGACAAGTGGACGCCTTTGTAACAAAATCTGACAATGGCACGTTTTAATCTCTCCTGAAATGTTTACTTGTTGAGAAAAAGTTTGGTTTCAGTTTTAACATTACAGCGATTAGATGTTTGGTAGTTTTTACCTTATATCGTTAACGTTTCTGGGAGTTTTAGCCTTGTAAGATTATTGTTTATGTCAATTTAGTCTTTCAAGGTCAAGGTTTATAGCTTTCCCAGCCTTACAAGGTTAAGAGTATTGCAGTAGTAGGTAACTTTGTAGGTGACCCCTGCCTGCTGGGAGCCTAATGACAATGAAACGACATATGAAAGTGAATAAAGGGATAACTTTTGATGCATAAATATTGCAAATTTAAGTACAAAATCTTACTGATTACACATTGAATCTCATCATATTAAAATACATCGAAAGTGGTTGAAGACATTTGCTGACAGAATATAATATAAAACAAACTTAGTATATTTAAACAAAACGTGAAAATGGTTGGTACGACTTCCCCTTTTTCACTTTAAAAAGAATTGGATATATATTTTTTAATTGCTGTGGCTTATAAACCGTCTACCTATCTATCTATCTACGCGTACAGTGTAGTATGATACGGAAGCCATTATTTATAAAAAAACAAAAATGTATTTGTCTGTGTTGAGACCATAAGTAAAAAATTCAGGACAAAACACAATAATCACAAACTACAGCGATGAGAGGCAACTAATAAATTACCCTTTGGTGTCTGATCCAACACAGTAACGTCGCCGCCCAAGTGACAGGTGTTGCAGCAAACGAAAATCCTCACACTCCTTTCAACTCTGTCAATAGATACTCTTGTCGGTGGTTATTGGAAAAGACTTAATATGAGCTCCATGTGTCGCCCCACCAGAAGCTGAGTATGTGTCAACAGTTGTTCCAGAAGCTGAGTATGTGTCAACAGTTGTACCAGAAGCTGAGTATGTGTCAACAGTTGTTCCAGAAGCTGAGTATGTGTCAACAGTTGTACCAGAAGCTGAGTATGTGTCAACAGTTGTACCAGAAGCTGAGTATGTGTCAACAGTTGTACCAGAAGCTGAGTATGTGTCAACAGTTGTACCAGAAGCTGAGTATGTGTCAACAGTTGTACCAGAAGCTGAGTATGTGTCAACAGTTGTACCAGAAGCTGAGTATGTGTCAACAGTTGTACCAGAAGCTGAGTATGTGTCAACAGTTGTACCAGAAGCTGAGTATGTGTCAACAGTTGTACCAGAAGCTGAGTATGTGTCAACAGTTGTACCAGAAGCTGAGTATGTGTCAACAGTTGTACCAGAAGCTGAGTATGTGTCAACAGTTGTACCAGAAGCTGAGTATGTGTCAACAGTTGTACCAGAAGCTGAGTATGTGTCAACAGTTGTACCAGAAGCTGAGTATGTGTCAACAGTTGTACCAGAAGCTGAGTATGTGTCAACAGTTGTACCAGAAGCTGAGTATGTGTCAACAGTTGTACCAGAAGCTGAGTATGTGTCAACAGTTGTACCAGAAGCTGAGTATGTGTCAACAGTTGTGCCAGAAGCTGAGTATGTGTCAACAGTTGTACCAGAAGCTGAGTATGTGTCAACAGTTGTACCAGAAGCTGAGTATGTGTCAACAGTTGTACCAAAAGCTGAGTATGTGTCAACAGTTGTACCAAAAGCTGGAGTATGCGGTTGTACCAGAAGCTGTGTATGTGTCAACAGTTGTACCAGAAGCTGAGTATGTGTCAACAGTTGTACCAAAAGCTGAGTTTGTGTCAACAGTTGTACCAAAAGCTGGAGTATGCGGTTGTACCAGAAGCTGAGTATGTGTCAACAGATATACTAGACTACCAATTTCATCAAAGTCTGGGCCAAAATCTCAGTTGTACCCATAGACATACAAGAAGCTGTATAAGAGTCCACTTTGTTCCATCAGATGTATACGAAGTCCAGTTTGTTCCATTAAATAATACCTCCATTACTTACAGCCATTTTTTACCCCTCACTGGCCGTATAATCCACATTAAATGAACACTTCACTGTATTCTTTTTCGATTTGTTTAGTAAATGTATGAGAGGATGATTAACTATAACGAACAGTGTGTGTGTGTGTTTATTTACATCTGCCATGAAATAAATATATATCACCGATGAGAATAAATGTCAACTATACATTACTGTTTTAGTGAGTGATATCTCTCTCTCTCTCTCTCTCTCTCTCTCTCTCTCTCTCTCTCTCTCTCTCTCTCTTGATGAAATAACGCCTACATATATATCTAATAGTATACAGTGTGTGTGTGGGGGGGTGAGAGGCGTTTTATGCATTGTTGTACGTTGATGAATGTTGTAAATAAAGCAGATAAAAGTTAATATTTATAAGTGTAGTGGACCAGTACACTCGTCTTGAAAGATCGTAGTTGTCCTTAGTTTCGATCTCCTGGTACGGTGAAATTATAGGTTTGGATCGCTTTATTTTTGTTATGGAATTTCTCTGTCTATCCTTCAGTAGTTAGAGACAAGAAGACACATTAGTTCTATTTGTCTAGGCTACTCCTTGACACCGGATCATACCCATCTCTGACTAAGAGTGTGGTCGTGTTGGCGTTAGCTGCTCTAAATCTCCAAGGAACTTACGTCTATGTGACCTTCAGGCTGGCCTTCCTCTTACACCATAATGTGGCAGCTCTTGTGTAAATATTGGCAGGAATATTATCATTTATATCCTTGAAAAAAAAACACCTTATATTTACCACAAGTATAACCACAAGTAAGAGAGAGAGTGTGCTGGCGTGCGTGTGTGCTTGCTTGCTTAGTCAGTCATATACCTTATAAATATAATACAGTGTATATTAGTAAGCAGGAGGCGCTGTAGCCATAGTAAGGTGGTGAGCAGCTGGGCCTTGTTGGTCCCCTGATCTACCTTGTAAGAGGCATCCTTCTTTTAAAACTTTAGTTCCTGTTTATACATATCCCGTGTAACTCCCGGCGTAATGTGATCGTTTGTCGGGTTTAGCTAAAAGGATATTTATTTCGAATTAGTATTTTTTGCTTGCACCGTGTATAAATTTCCATGTGATTATTTGCTAAACTGACAAACCATGATGACCTTGTTCTTTACTGTACCGGTACGTAATAATGACACTAATATATTAAATATGAAAGAGAAGGAAGGTAAGGAGGAGGGATAGAAGCTAGGAATAATGTAGGAAGGGAGAACAGATAATAAAGGAAAATGGAAGAAAACGGAAGGAAAAGGGTGAGGATGAATCGAGAAATCTGAAAACGAGGGAATGAAAAAGGAGATGAAGAGGAAATACTGAAGGAAAATGCAAAGAAAATGGAAAGGAATAAGTCGAGTGGACAAACAAAAACAAGTGGGAACTACACACAAAACTGGGAAAAAAAATTGCAAAAACTTAAGTTAAAAGAACTGAAGAAAAGGGTGTATCTCGGTGTTGTCATATTTATGGTAATCTTATACAAATTCACATAGTATT
>NW_024719786.1:0-15269 GCF_018991925.1 Homarus americanus | reverse complement strand
AAGTTAGGTCTTATATATGCAAAATATTTCAGAGCAAGTAGAATTAAGAGGAGAGTTTGAAATCATTACTTCTGAATAAAAACGATTAAAAACTTTAGATGGTAACCTCACATTCTTCGAAAATCTGTATTTAAATGGATAAAATTTCTCTCATTATTTCAATAATTGGTGGTGGTTTATATTTGGGATCCAATGTTTTCAGGCCAAACATTATTAGTACCTTACTCTCAAGATAGTTGTTGGCCTCTATCTTCAGGATTCTTTATTATAGTTTAAACTGCCATCGTATTGCCTGCAAACCCAGCAGATATTTGATCACAAACCAGCATAAAGTTCCAATTACATCAGGTGATCCTGTTAAATTCATATTTTCTCATATTTTCGTTATAACTCCAGTATTTCTTTACATTTAAACAACACTGTGCCTATATTAAACAGTTAAACTTATTACATCATATATATTTTTCGTATTGGTCGATCGCCACCTTTTAGCCTGAAATTGGCGAAATTGAGGTCTGTTTGCCAGTTCAATCGGTGATAACTCCACCCAACAATATATTCTGAGTATAGCTCACCTGGCGATCATGAAAACCGGTTTTTCCTGTCATATCATGTACTTATTTTATCATTTTACGTTTATATAGGCTCGATTCTTTAATGAAATCTGTAGTCATTCTCATTTTTAAAGACAGTTTTATTATTAGTTTTATTATAAAAGCGAAATAATGCAGCAGCAACAACAATAGCCCAGCATATTTTCATTAACACCTTCCATTTAAATAAAGTATTCTTTAAAAAATAACTTAAAACCTTTTCGAGAAGATACTCTCATTTTAATATTCATTGTTTACTCTCCAATTTGGGGGGACTTTATTAAAATGGCTGAAAATATATGCTTGTTGTTGTTTCTCTAACATTGTAGCGACAAACATTAAATGCAGCTATATACTCAGTGGGATTTAATGTTTTCATTAAACATGTTCTTTCGCTAATAGCAAGTTAAAAATATATAATGATACAAACACGATATTCTCGACAATGTTAAAAATGAATATTAAATCAGAATGTTGGCCTTTTTACTTATACTGTTTTAACTTAATGCTTTCATTTCCTTTACAATGCAATTTAATTGGGAGATTATTGTACCATGCCAAACAGCAGACTTCAAGTAGTATCGTCAGTCAATATGAAGTTGTTGGTTTATTACCCTTTGTGAACACCGGCATCCTCATACGATGACTTCAAATAATGATGCAGTCTAGCTACTAGTTATGCAGCATGATAAAAAGAGTTATTAACAGGAGACGGCCCGAAAATACACATGTGCATCCCAGGGGTCAATTGTGCTATGGTGGTGGTGCGATACCCATATTACAATCATATAGTATGTATAAACTTGTATTAATTCATCATAGCTTTCGAGTTTTCTCTAATTTTTTGTTCATTCTTTTGTCCATCCGATACTCTCTGTAGCCTAATGTTGTCTGGTTGATGCTGACGCTTATTGCTCACATCCATAGCTGACTTCCGTCATCATGGAAGTGTTTTGTGCATAGACCAGTATTTTAGTGTTATTAGTAGTTTTTAATCACCGATCTTCTATTAAATGTCGAATCATCAATAAAGTATAGTTTTTTGTCGCTTCCTTTTCATCGTAGCAGTGGTTTCAGGTCACTTGTTATATCTGCACTTTATACATCGCTTCAGTTTCTAGTTCTGCGTTTCAACTTGCTTCATTGCGTAGAGACTGCGTCAATATCTCGACGTTATTCAGCCGTGTTATATAGCGTATAACCACTTCATAGTTAGCCATATTGTTTTTAATAGATTTTAAAATATTATTAATTCAGTATACTATAGTCAGATACTATTATCGTGTTTTTTGCCAAAATTTTTTCGCATTACGATTCAATTCTCTTTTTCATGACTACATTCCATTATCAACATTAGCTCATACGCACATTATTAAAGTTTCTTTCTAACCATTCTGTTTCTTTTGTGTGGTCAAATGAAGAATATAAATACTGAGGAAAATTCCAATTGTTGAATTCTTCCGTTCAGGACTAAGAATACTATTGTGTTGTTGTTGTTGTCATTGCAGCTGATACGCTGTGGCTCTCATTCAAAGCCAGACAGACACCGGGTTCTTTCAGACACCAGCCTCAATACTGGGGCTCGTACGTCATTGGATTGTTCATCCTGAGATTCAGAACTTGAAGCTGTTGGTTGTTGCCAGCTGGCTGGGTTGTCCAGTTGTTCAGAACTCAGTTGTTTCAGCCGTTCTGACCTAGTTCAGAGCTGTTGTCTCCTGACGCAGCTCAGTTGTTCATAACTTGTTTTGTTATTACCAGAACTTGTTTTGCGATTAAAGACAGCAGCCTGTTATTTGCTGTTAGCTGTTGATCTTCCTGAACTTAACTTGTATTAGTAATAATAGCGATCACATCTTAACAACCATCTGCATATCGCATCTAGCTGGTTGACCATTAGTTTTACATGATTGAGGCTTTATAGGGTATGGGTAATGGTGCCTGATGCCAGATATCACCATGTCATTTTCATTTTTAACTTCTGGATTTGGATTATCAATTTTATATTTTTAACCACCTTTTAGTGGTTGTGATGCCTAGTATTTTAATAATACGATGAATTATTTGTTGTTCTTCGCTTGCAATAATAATATATTATTTCTGGCGTTTGATTTGGTCTGCCTTTAAAATACGATTGTTCAATAATTTTTCCTGATTTCAGTTAACATCAGTTTCCAAAATAAACAGAAGTACACTCCACGGTACTTCCTTATATCATTATTAGTAATATTTTTGTACTGTTCAACTTTGGGGAATTATATGCATTAAATTATCGTTAAAGATCGTACCAGCGATTGTGTCGGTCTTCTTTGCCAGTTTCAGCGCATTATTTCATTTCAATCTGCTATTTCTCTTGGTCAGCCCTATTATATTAAATGGACCAGTTGCTTATTCAGTTCTCAGTATCATATATCTGGTAGTAAGATTAAAATTATTTATAAGGGCCTCTAGATTAGACTGAATTCAGCTTTCGCTTTAGTTGCGTTTCGTTTAATTCATACAAGCAATACGTAACTGAACGAAGCACCACTGGTGCATTACGTATTGATGGGCTATAGAAAACCTTTTCCGCAATTAGAAGAAAAAAGTGAGGATTTAATAAAACATCTTTATAATATAAGGAATGTTATAGATACTTGTTTGTATAATAGCGATTATTTTGAACATTTTGAGGATCAACTTATTTGTTTACGCAAAATAGATGACAATATTGATAAATTTATAACTGCAACCAATACAACCAGACCTTACTCAAACACAATAAAAAATAATAAATCATATTTTTCAACTGTTCTCAATGATTTACGTAAAAATTTAATTATCTGCGGAATTAAAATACAAGCACTTGGCGTATTGTATGAATTAAACGAAAAACACTTAACTAAAGCCCAGAAAACAATTCAGTCTAATCTAGGGTATATAAATAATTTTAATCTTATACTACCAGATTCATATATTACTGAACTAGTTAAACGGCTTGAACGTTTTAATATAATAAATTTATTAAGAGAAATATATAGATTAAGTAGAATATCGCACTTTTTAAAAGAAACTAACAAAGAAGATGACTTACAATCACTAATTACGATCTTTAACGATGAATTTAATGCATATAACGAAATAATTCCCAAAGTTGAACAATTACAAAAAAATAATTACCTACATAATAGTAATTATGGAAGTACTACGTGGAGTGTATACGACATTTTAGGTGATGTTAATGTTACTGAAATCCAGGAAAAATTGGTAGACAAATCATTGTATATTTTAAAGCAGATTAAAATGTTAAACATATTCCAAGAAAATAATATATTATTATTTACTAAGCACGAGAGGCAACAAATCATTAATTCATGTCATCAGCTATTATTAAAAATACTAGATAAAATACAACCACTAAAAGATTGGTTAAAAAAATATAAAATTGATAATCCAAATCCAGAGTTGTAAAAATGAAAATGACATGGTGGTATCTGGCATCTGAACACCATTTTATATACCTATAAAGTAATCATGTAAAACTAAATCTTCCCCAGACTACCAGCCAGTCAGCCAGCCAGATTATCATTATGTTTTCTGGATGGTTGTTAAGATGTAGTCTTTTATTATTACTAATACAAGTTACAAGTTCAGAATCAACCGAACAACAACAATCAATAATAATAACTGAAACAACTGAACAACAATCAACAATAACAAAAACAAGTTCTGAAACAATAACAAAAACAAGTTATGAACCAACTGAACAACGTGGAACAACAACTTCTGAACTAGGTTCAGAACAACCTGAAACAACAAGTTCTGAACCAACTGGACAACCCGAAACAACAACAACAATAACAACTTCAAGTTCTGAATCCTCTACAAGTTCTGAACAATCAATAACAGCAAGTTTTGAAACTAGTATTGAACAAGTGTCTAACAACTTTGAACCAGTGTCTGTGTCTAACTTTGATGAAATTACAACGATATCAATACCAATGACAACAACAACAACAACAACAACAATAGTATTCTTTAGTCCTGGACAATTTGCAGGAATTATTGTAATTATAATTGGAATTTTTATAGTATTTATATATTCTTCATTTTATTTTTTTAAAAGAAACAGAATAATAGAGTTAGAAAAAGAAAACTTTAATAATGTGCGTATGAACAATGTTGTTGTAGAAGAATAGGTCCCACAGTTGTAGTCCTTGAAAGAGAATTGAATCGTAGTAGAAAATTTTGGCAAAAATTTTTGATAATGAATCTGACTATAATTACTGAATTAATAGTATTTTGTCTATTAAAACAATATAGTAGCTATGAAATTGGTTATACAACATATACTTTTTGGCGAAGTCCAAGACTAGTGCCGTCAGTTCACTCTGGTGACGTAGCTCCTCGGGTATACTCTCTACCTGGTAAACAAGTTGAAGAAGACACCAAGACTGATGAAATAGAAGAGACTACAGGCGATGTAAAGAAAACGACGACTATTATTAAAGATACAGATATAACAAGTGATATAAGGGAAACCACTACTACCGGTTATGAAAAGGAAACGACTATAAAAGCTATTGGTGATTCTACGACGACAACTATAATAGAAGATATCGGTGATTCGAGAAAAACTACTACAATAACACTAGAAGATACAATACTGGTCCCAAAATACTTTAAAACACTTCCATTGAAGATGAGCAGATCAATAAATATGGATATTAATTATGCAAAAACGTCAACATCAATGACAACAGACACGGGGGATAACCCCCCAAAAAATAGAAGATACAGAAGTATCGGATGGACAAAAAGAATAGACAAAAAATTAGAAAACTACGAAAACTATGATGAATTAATACAAGTTTATACATACTATATGATTATGTATAAAAAAGAATTATCACCACCACCACCACCAACAACAACAATAACAACAATTATTTATATAGTAGTATTTTTAGTATATTTATATATATATACATATATATATATATATATGTATATATAATTTGGGTTAAACAGAAGGGATGATGGGCGAGTAGAGAATTATTGAATAATTAAATATTATAAAAGTCATTCACTACTTTCTTCACTTTCTTCACTTTCTTCACTTTCTCCCATTAATTGGGGAAATTCTGTTTTGGGTAAGATTTGACCATTAGGTGCAACAAAAGTATTAGCATATCGCTCTTCATATGCACGTAGAAAATTGCTACCATATTCATTATATAGAAAATTATAAATATCATTATCTAGGGACGGTGTTATAAGCATAAAATAACGTAGTTCTGGAAAATTAGGAATATTCTTTCTTCTACTACTACGATAATTCTGAAGCAATACTTCCATAAATACATTTAATATTTTTATATGTAATTTTTCGGCCATTGTCTGTGTAATTCTTTTTTTATCATCTTGCATAATAATTGTATTTTTCAGTTTATCCATTATTTGAGTCATCATTGTGGAGTTAAAACCCGGTGGTTTATAAAAAGGAATCCAATAATAAATCCCAACAATGGCTTCATGTTGTTGTGATAATGCTCGCAGGGGGTCTGCTTGTTTTAGCATAATTTTATTAATAATCTCCCCAATTCCTAAATTACCATTGTAGTTTATTATACAAAGGAAATGAAGCATTAGGGTTAAAACCCAATTATAAAGTAAAAAGTTGTTGTTCTGGTTTAATGGTATTTTTAACATTTGTCGAATGTTATTCATATCATTGTTTGTATTATCATTAAATATATTTTTAACTATATTAGCAAAAATTTTATGTTTAATATGAAAACCATTAAATCCCACTAAGGTATATAATTTTTGCATTTGTAATGTTTGTCCTTCTACATGAAATGTTAGAGGAAACCTAACCACTCTCTCTTGTAAAAACATATATTTTTGTATTTGTAAAAGTCCTAAATTGGAGAGTAAAACCAATCTGTGAATATTAAAAAATGGGGGTAAATCTTCTCCAGGGAAAAAGGGTTTTTTAGGGTTATTTTTTTTTTTAAGAATACTTTTGTTTAAATGTGGAAAGTGTATTAAAAATTGAAAATTATGAAAATATACTGGAGCAGTTTGATTTATTAATTGGTGTTGTTGTAACGACATTATTTTTCCTTTTTTATAATAAAAAACTAATAATAAAACTAATAAATATTTAAAAATGAGGGCGGACATTTATAAGGTTCATTATAATATGAAATCCAATTTTTATATAAAAATTAAAAATGATGAATTAAAAAATAAAAGATATGATATGAATTTATGTTTCCCCGGAGAAAAACTTCCAGTTTTCATTCATATTCATAGATTAATTTCTCTCTCAAATATAATTATTTATGAGGTAGGTTATCCACCCGATTGTTTAACAAACAGATTTTTCGAATTTCCTCTTAGATTTCCGAAACATTTAAAAGGTGAATCATTGCAAATACGAAAAATATATGATGTAATAGGATTTAACTGTTTTAATATAAGGCACAAAATATTGACGGATGTTGTTACAAATATTAAAAGAAATAAGGTTATAACGAAAATATCAGAAAATATGAATTTAATAGGATCACCTGATATAAATTTGGAACTTTATACTTGGGTTTTAACATTAATGTGTCACTTTTTAAGTTTTGTAAATAATACTGATAACCATCTGGATTTAAACTATAATAAGAATCCATATATTGAAGATAGAATTACAACAACTATGCGAAATGATGTGTACCGCCTACGACGTATTCTTAATAAAGAATTTACTAATAATATGTTTGTACAGAAATATTATTGGATCCCAAATACTAAACCACCACAATTTAATAGCAAAATAATGAAGGAAATTTTATCCCATTTAAAAAATACAAAGATTTGTAATGAGGAAATAAAGATTTTTCAGAAGAAAGATGTAGAAGATTTACATCTAAGAGTTTTATCCGTTTTTATTGAAGTATGGATTTCAAAACTCTCCTCTTATACAATTCCTACTATACAAAAATATTTTGCATATATAAGACCTAACTTAACCCCAACAGATATTAATTCTTATATTGGAGAATATGGTGAAGATTTTTTGTATGCCTATAAAAACCAGTACAAGAAAGGAATATTAAATAATAACGGTAAAATTATCCCGAAAACAAGTAACCAGCGTAGTAAATTTTCTTCTGTTTCTGGTATACACAGGAGTAAACAGAAATTTACTTCATCATATGTTGATAGTGAAAGTGAAGATGATGATGAGATAAATGATGAAGATGATGAGCTAAATGATGATGACAACGACGACGATGTCGACGACGATGTTGAGGATGATAATGAAAATGATGGTGAAAATGATGGTGAGCTACAAATTAAATGTGTACCCTATAGAAAACGATTATATCCTACCCCCTCATTAATTTTTAACAAAAAAACATTTTAATAAATATAGTACATAAAAAAATATAATTATAAGGATAATAAATCCACAAAACAAAAAATTTTTTGGGGAATATCAGTCCATAAAGATGATTGAAGAAGACCATGACCTATTTGGCTTAGAGTATCTCCTGTCATTTCACCCAATGAACGTAAAATAGTACCCTTTTCACAACGGTACATGAAATTGGGAGAAGATGATGATGACGAAGGTTCCTTCCATTGATCGTAACCAGGAACCCATGAAGATAATGAATTATAATTATAAGGATCACAAATTCCTTTACATCCCATATTAAGAATACCTTCTGTATCTTTTGTTCGTAAAAATGTACTAGGTTGAAATGAGCAATCCCAAGCGTTAGTTTTCGACAGAGGATGACTATCTTGAGGAAGAATGTATATGCCTCTTGTGTATTTATTCCAATTTCCTCCATTATTATCACAATATCTATCTATATATACATATTTGAGAATACCTTTTTGTTCTGTATTTACTTCGTATCGAAAACATCCTGTATTAAGAGCATTATAATGTCGTAGAAAATCTATAAAGGTGCTGGCAACTGCAACGACTAAAAGAGATTTTAAAATACTCCCTGGATTTTTAGCAGCCCACTCTTTAAAGGTTTTAAAAATTTTATTCAATTTACTTTTTTCTAGAGGTGATGATTTAAAATTATCTATAAAATCCCTAAATTCAATTTCATTTTTAAAACCCAAATCTTGAGCCATTTTGTTACAATTTTGAATATATTTTGAATATGTGTTGTGAGGATAATTTAATATAATATGCTCTCTGGCAGAATTATTTGTAATATCTCCCATAAGTATCTCTTGAAGAGATCTTTGAAAATTTGTAGAGTTTTCAAGTTTATTTAAAACTTCTGTTTTAAACAATATCCCTTCTTTTGTTTTTAAGGGTTGTAAATTTATACTCTCTTTAAGTTGTCGGAGTCCTGTCGTCATACTCTTTTTAAAAATACTAGTAACAAAGGGTTTAATTTCTCTCTGAAAAACTAACGGTTTTAGAACCAGTTCAAATTCTTTAATAGCTTTCATTTTTTAAATTATAAAAAAGTATTATCATCACACAACTGTAATGTTTTAGTAATATATACATTATATGGAGAAAATAGATTGTCTTGAGAGATGTATGAACAGAAATCAAACAAATTATACCAAATTTTTAAGCACCCTCTAAAAAATTCTTGTAGCATTGATAACCCATTGTTATAGATGCTCATTTTACATTATATTTCCTACTTCGCATGTAAGACAAGAAAATACTACACCACCACAATTCTTAAGCCAGCTTCAAATCCTATAAACCAGTACAAAATTGAGTAAATCAAAATTGCAATTGTTATTCCATTCGTTCACCAAGTTTTTTGCTGAAACTTATAAAATAAATTTGTATGTATCTTTTTCCTAATAGAAAACAAGTGCAAAAAGTAAGCTGCCAAAATATAAATATTTCGTCTTAACTTGTAGGAAAATGCGGTTTTATGTGTGTGTGTATAAATTGATTAATAATTACATCATTATCTGTGTTGGTAGTATAAACTGACATGACCACTCTAAAATTGTACGTATTATAGTTATTATGACTATTATTATTAGAATAAAGTTGAAGAAGCGTTTCATTAATTTTTTTTATTTTATTTAATTCAAATATTCTATTTATGTCATTAACCATTGAATAATTTGACGGCAACGGCTTATAATTCATTTTTTTATTTTTTTTCTTATTTATAGTATATAAAAATAAAGTTTAGAAATTATTTACAAAAAGCTACAATGAGTTCATTTGATGAGGAGGTTTATGAAAGTGAAAACAACATGTCAATAACAACTAATTCTAATTCTAGTATTAGTACAACAAATAATTATAATTATTACATGATAATTTCTATAAATTATAATAAAATAATTAATAGAGACAGAGACAATGACATTTTATCTGTGAATCATATATTAACAGAGGCATCTGTTGCAATTGTTGATAAAAATTTTAACATTGTAAACGACGACGATGATGAGTTGCACTATTCTATACCAGCGACGGCTTCTAGTGATGAATATGAAAATAGTATAAGGGAGTTCAATTCTGATATTGAAAAATTAACTTATAAATATGATATTATTTGTGCTTGGGTGTACGGTGACAATAAAATACTACGTCAACTGTCCAATTTACGATCGCTTATAGTTTGCAATATAAAAAATACTTCCATTTTCGGTTTTGGGGAGGAGATTAATTTAGAAGTGAATTATTTGGATACTTGGGAAATGTCGTCTGTATACAAGAACATTAAAACTTTACAATTAAAAAAGAGAAACAGCATTTTCTGTAGAAGTTACAATAATGTATGTCAGTTAATTTCCAAAAACTTTATTATTGGATTTGATAAAAAATTAAATGTTATGAATTTTTATTCAAATGAAATTCGACCAAATGTGACAAACCTGTTATGCTCTGACCATAGACGATTTTACACCAATACCACCAATAAGCGTATTTCCCCCAAAAATCTTTCCTGTACCCGTCTAAATAGTCAAATTAATCGTTTAACTCTCAGTTTAATAAGAAGCTTTTCAATTGATTACGATAAAATATATACAAATTTAATACAAAATAATCACATTACAAATAGAGAAGAAGAAAATAATATTTTACGTAATGCTAGAAATATATCACTATTGAAAGCACAGGCATTACTATTGAGTTTTGCTTTACCCGAAAACATTATTTGGGAATTTGATAATGGAATTAATGTTACTATAATGTACGAAAATAAACAGATTGATTTCAAAACCCAAGAAGCTAAAGAATGGATTCAAAGTCACGTAAATAATTTTAGTAATACAATAAGAAAAACAAAGTGCGTTACTCAAAATATAGATATGGAGAAAAATTTAAATAACTTTTTAAAATGGAGTCCACCACCACCACAATAGTAGTGTGTGTATTCTTTATCCTTTGGCTGCCTGCTGCTTAGTATTCATTATACCACTTTTCTATATTCTCTTTAGAATTATGCCACTTTTTTATTTCCTCGTGAGAATTTGAAGATAACCACTCTATCAGTTTCTCTTTGTAGTCTATATTTAAAAAATATTTGAATATATCTTCCTTACATTTATTTATTGAAGATATCTCTTCCTCACTAAATAATACCATATTATCATTATTATCCAACAATTCAACACTCTTTATAATGGACAATGTAGTATCTACCAATTCAATAAGTTTTTGTGAAGCAGACATATTACTGCTTAAGTTTTTGATTTTGTCATCGTCAAATGTAATTTTATTTTTTAATCCATTGTATTTTCTAAATGTATTATATAACGTATTGTATCCCCTAGCAGGTAAATTACTACGGAATATCTTAAATACTGTTTTTCTCTCATTCCCATTACTTATAATTAAATTTTCTATTGTTATTCGCTTTAATCTATATACTTTTTTGAGTATTTGCATTATACAAAAACGTTTATCTCGTCTTAATAATACGTCAGCTATATTTAAATCTGGTATTATAATATTAAAATTATTTATATACAATAAGCTAGACTGAATTCTGTTTTTTGTTTCTTTAGTTAGGGCTTTTTCATTCAATTCGTACAATACGCCAAGTGTTTGTATTTTAAATATGCTTATTAATAATCTTTTTTGTAAATCACTGATTTTATCAGATAAACTTAAATATGATGATTTAATATTTTCTATTATGGTTGAGTCTGTTATAGTTAAAAATTTTTTTATTTTTTCACTTATATTACATAGACCAGTAATCATTATATCATAATCTGTTCCTTCTGTAATTTTATCCGATATATCTGATATCAAATTGTCAATATATGTAAGATATCTTATTAAATCCTCACTTTTTTCTTCGAGTAATTGTGGAAAAGAAAAAGAAAGAGGTTTTGGAGTTATAATTATTATTATAATAATAGCTAATGTTAGTGCAAATGTTATAATATATAATATCATATTTCCATCCATTTTTTATTAATTATATAATATATAGGGGGTTCTAAAAATTATGGGACAGGACAGATAAATCGACCGACCGACCGACTTCGATTGACAAAATATAATTTTAATTTTCAGATTTTTTATTTTAACACAACGATATGACCGACCGGACATTCAAGGCCGAGGCAAGATAGGTAGTTGTCTATCTATCTGTCTGTCTGTCTGTCTGTCTGTCCTTCCATCTGTCTGTCCGTCCAACCCACCCCACCATCACCACCATTATATATAAAGAAGAGCACAACGATATAACCGGACAGACACACTTTGACATTTAGGGGTAGAAATGACTACTACGCCCCCATCGATACAAACCGATTAGTCCCCATCGATACAAACCTACCAGGCGATCGGAAACATATTATAGTTGCATTGAATCTGTTTCTTTGCAATGAAATTAAAATTAACACCACAGTTGAAATTACTTGCAATATGTGGGCCAAGGGTATTGACAACGAGAAAACCCTGAAACATCAGTCAAATTCACTGTAACCATAGAAAAAAATTGAAAATTTTTTAACGTGCGTGCTGGATATATATGTCAAACAGTAGCCTACTCAAAGGCATTTTGTTCCTATTTCTGTTTCAATAATCCCTATTCATTATCAATTTTGTTTCAAAAAAATAAACATATTATATTCTCATATATTTTAGTAAGCTTTTAATTAAAGTTGATTTATATAATAATAATGTTGTTTTTGTATCACTTCCCAAATATTTATAATATTTTATACTATCAATGGCTTCGATTATAACTAATTTTAAAAGAACATTAAAATGGTGTTCTTTAATTACATCAGTACATCCAAATACTTGAATTATCACAGACTCATCACCTAAAGATCGATTTCTCCGAAATTTTTTATATATATTCAAAATATTATTTTCATTTTCCATTATAGATTTTAAAATAATTTCTCCTTTAGATGGTGTCCAACAGGAAACTAAACCAACATTATAGTCACTACCAAAAAATATGAAATGTAAAATTAAATATCGGAGACATTGATCACTATTGAACCCCATATGTTTTATCATTGAATTATAATTTCCTAAACCAATTGATTTTCGATTATTAGTACCGAAGGAAGGGTGGATGAGTAAGAGTCTATATTCATTACGTAAAATAGTCATAGCAGTAACATCAGAATCACCACTTATAATTACAGAAAAACTATTGTAAATTTCTTTTTCAATAAACGTTTTATTAATAAACCGATAGAGAGCAATTTCTCCTTCGAGTCTTTCATAATAAGATATTCCAGCTGTTGAATACAATTTAAAGTTATAAGATGATGTATTTATTTTATTTAAATATATATTTTTTAATAAATCAGTTGTATAATTTTCCAATTCCAATTTTTGGGATATTGTCATTTTTGAAAAAATATCTCTATTCTTCTCACTACACAATTTCCTATTTTTTTCAACATTCGAATGACCATCCATAACAAAATATAAAAAAATTGTTTTATTACTATTATGATTAGAATCACTATTTAAAATATGTATAATAACTTTTATATAATTAAGTATAATATTACAGACTTTATGACTCGTTTTCTCAATATCAACAACTGTTTGTGGCAATAATTTATTATCATCATCATTAGGTACAGAATAGGCATGAAAAAACATTGACCCATCAATACCTATCACTTGTAAATTATTAATGGATGAAAAGATATTTCCTAAATTTGTAATTAAATGTTCTTTTTTGTCCACAGATAATTCAATTTTAGTTTTTTCTATAAACCTCGAAAAATGATGTACCCCCATGTTATAAGGAAAAAAAAGAAAGTAATTCGAGAAGTAAGAAATCGGGAGTATATATATTTGTATAATAAATTTTATTTTTAATTTTTATTTTCGAGGCCGAGGCAGGTAGTTGTCTGTCTGTCTGTCTGTCTGTCTATCTGTCTGTTCATCCGTCCAACTCACCCACAATAATAATATATAAAGAAGAGCACAACGATATGACCGGTCAGACACACTTTGACATTTAGGAATCCTATCTGTATCAATCTGGACAAAGGAAGAAAGGAAGAAGATGTTTCGGTACGGTAACATGTATAGAAATATGATAACAGTACCAAGAGAAACTCCAAAGAAAAGTTATCTATACCGTAGAAAAACATTTAAAATTTTTTAACGTGCGTGCTGGATGTAAATTATTAATGGATGAAAAAATATTTCCTAAATTTGTAATTAAATGTTCTTTTTTGTCCACAGATAATTCAATTTTAGTTTTTTCTATAAACCTCGAAAAATGATGTACCCCCATGTTATAAGGAAAAAAAAGAACGTAATTCGAGAAGTAAGAAATCGGGAGTATATATATTTGTATAATAAATTTTATTTTTAATTTTTATTTTCGAGGCCGAGGCAGGTAGTTGTCTGTCTGTCTGTATGTCTGTCTATCTGTCTGTTCATCCGTCCAACTCACCCACCATAATAATATATAAAGAAGAGCACAACGATATGACCGGTCAGACACACTTTGACATTTAGGAATCCTATCTGTATCAATCTGGATGGACTAAAAGGAAGAAAGGAAGAAGATGTTTTGGTACGGTAACATGTCTAGAAATATGATAACAGTGCCAAGTGAAACTCCAAGGAAAAGTTATCTATACCTTAAAGAGAAAATATCTTCTTCAAACAAAAAAGCAACAATTGTAATAAGTGGTTGTTGTTTCATAGTAATAGTGGCGGTGGTGACTTTTGTAACATGTAATTCTGCTGTGACAGCAGAGAAAGAGGGTTTGTTTGTCATACCTTCAGGAAATATAAAGTTTAATCCTAATCAGAAGAGCACGTATGAAAAGGAAATATCTTCTTTAAATCAATTTTTAATGGGCTACTACAACAATGCTACCAAAGCTGATGATACCGAGATAATTGCATGTCCCTCAGGAGTTGAACCAAATGCTACACAAGTCTGTATTTTGCCAAAGGAAATACTGGGACATGAATGTAATCCAGAAAATGTTTGGAACTACAACACAACATCTCCTTGCATCATATTGTCTTACAATGGGAAAACAAATACAAAATTTGATCCTTACGATGACATTATGGAATTACCCAGCCAGATGCCCCATCGATTTAAAAACAAAATTAAAGACATCACTTACAACAACAATAATACCATGCAAGAGGTTATATGGGTGTCTTGCACATTACTTGGAATTCACTCCTACTACGGTCCTGGTTTCCCAAAATCCTTCTTC